>NW_017166723.1:197520-211311 GCF_001652005.2 Ceratina calcarata | reverse complement strand
TAGTTAAAACCTTGTTATTTAACTTCAGAGGCGATTTCAATAGCAGTCCTTTCAGACGATGCGATGCATTAACTAATTGGACAGTTTTACTTAATTATAAGAATACGAGAACTTTATTTACAAGTATTGATGATTCGGTAGTTTTACCAACCGTAGCTGATGAGGAACGAGTTTCAGACGAGACGAAGATGAATAGAATTTGTTTAGATGAAATTCCTTGGTACTGAATTCCGAAAAGCGAATGTTTGAAACGTCGACATGTAAAGCAGAGTCAAATATAGAGGAGATCCTCTTATGTTTTGATGATGCTCCACAGCATTTGGAGTAGGTCCATTGCATCAAATTAATAGTATTAGAAATCAATACTTATACAGACAATTTTATAATACAGATTCAGATAGTTCCTCTTATTACAGTTATATATATTATTCATATTTCGTATACTCATTACTTAAAATTAAATAATTTATCCAAACTGCTCGACTATTGCTTCAGTTGTGCTCCTTAACGTGTAATAGTTACAAAATAATTGACATCTTCGAAATCCGATAACAGATTTATTTTTCATCGCGTCCCGAAAATATTCAACACGCTTGAATAAAAATAAAATCGGAGATCCACGTCAACTTACTCGTCGACCTCAAAACATCCTCCTTCGTGCATTAATACTTGATTGCACACTGAAATAGATCCAAGAACGCACTCTCCTAATACTTCTGCCGCCCAGGTTTCATCGTTTCACCCCCTGTGCCTATCTCTCCCCAAAATAACGTGTATATGCACATATGCGACGGTGTGCATGCGAACAATATAGCATGCAAATTCGCGTGTCAATCAAAACGAGATCCCGTTACACCGGCTAATTCTCAATTCTATTTCTAAAACTCGACTCGTGTTCCCGAAGTTATTAACGAATTTAAAGATTAATTAATTTCAGAACGGCGCGAAGTGCATCTAATTAGTTCGCAACGTCATTAGAGTAGCAATGGTTTTAACAATCAGGAAGTTTATTGTTACACCAGGTATTTTGCGCGCCGCCGCCGATGATCGTGAAAAAAATGTCGAGGTAACAATGCGTCGTTTTCATCCTGGATGAACTCTGCTGCACGCGGCACCCTGTTTCCTGGCCTTCCTTTCTCAAGTGAAACAGGCTAATAATAGACACGTCGATGTAAATTTATCACCGTTAACCGTGAGCAAGTTTACCAGGATGGAGTAACCCTTTGAAGGCATCGGTTTTTAATGAAGAAAACAAGCTTCCGCGGGACGGGTGTGCCGTGGGTATTTTAGAACAGGGGTGGCGAGCTCGTGGCCCGCGGGCCACTTCCCCGATTCTCGTGCTTCGTTGGACGATGGCAAGCACTACAGCCTCTCTCAGAGAATAAGCCTACCGACGTAACTCTGTATCTTTCTTCCTCGAGCATTCTTATTTTTACAATATATATAAACACAGTCTTACGAAACGATTCGGAAATTTATACAGTTTGCTCCGATTTGAAGGGACATTCCTTGGAATACGGTTTTCCACATTTTTGGGATTTTCTTCTCCGACTCTAACGTGTTAAGAATTCCAACCAAATTCACTCATATTCACTCGGATACGAGTAATATACGTGAATTTTTTCAAATTCTTAGATTGCAGATTAGAATTGTAAAAAATTGATAATGTTCCATAAAACTGTATTTCCATCTTAAATATTATAATTAATTTCACCTATTTTAATGAATAAAAGTCAATGAAAAAGTTCAGAGATATATTACCTAGCACTAAGGGTGAAGAACTGAATGAAAACTAGGAGTTAAAAGCTTCCTAGAGGAAGACACGCCAGCACTGTTTCAAAATAACGATACGAGATTAGGCACCGCGGACGAACACGTGTAAAACGCGGATTAAATCGGCGATTAATGATTCGACACTTGCTGGCAAAAAATAAATCTCACACCCGGTAAAGCCAACGCGACACAAATAGCCGTGGGAACATGGGGTATCGATCGTACCGTGAACCGAATCGGCGCTGCGGCACTTTTGTCGGAACGTAATTCGTCAAATGGACAGAAATTGCACAAATTGATAGAACTCAATTACTATTGACCGAAGGAAATTCCATATACTTCGAATCAATCCATCAGAGGTACATCGAATATAATAAGTAACGGGTTAAAGACTGATATGAATATGCGATTATACAGGGTGTCCCAGAAAAAGTGTTAGGTTGAACAACAATTTCCTTTGCCAAATTACAAAGTCAGGCATGGTTTTTAAATTATGAACAAAAAACACTGACCAACAAGAGAGCGTGTAGAGAATCTACCCGTGGCTGGGCGCGGGCCCTACGCGCGCTCATATTGATCAGTGTTTTTCATTAATAATTCAAAAACCGTGGCTCACTTTGCATTTTACCAAAGGAAATTGTTGTTCAGAAATACTTCCAGAATCACCTCTTTTCGGGTTTAACACTTCTTCTGGGAAACCTTGTATGTATACATACGTACAATGCAATATCTGCACGTGGATAGCTTCGACTAACTCATATTATTTTTTCGCAAAAAATTATATTTAATATAAATACAATAACAGAAATATGTGAAATGATGAAATATAGAATTGTCGTAAATGTTTCATCACAAAGCATCGACTAATACTTGAAGCTTTTCATATGTTCACCCAGAAGCCTGTTATATTTTCAACAACAATATATGTTCCAAGTATCTACATCAATATGAACTAATCAAATTATTACTAATTTATAATGCAAAGCGATCTAACTTGAAGATCACAAGAATTTTTCCGAGAATTGAGCTTACAAGCTTGCACGCAAATATTAATTTTCACCCGAGGCTATTGAAGTGAAGAGCACTGTATGTACAGTCGACGTAGCACAATCCAATAAAACCGGTTGTATCGAATCGAGTACTCGAACCATTCGGGCCTCAACCGACTCTATCGCAATTTTGCTCCGATCTCTGTCCATCCATTCCCGGCCGGCCTCCCTTCTCGACTTATTGAATTAATTTCGCCGAAATAAATTACCCTCGCCTATTCACGCCGCGCCGGTTCGACTTTCATTTCCGTCGGTGCCAACCGAGTGGGATCGACTAAATGACCGGCGCTTGCGCGTATAAAATGATGCTCCGTGCCCATGAAAGTTTCCGGCTTCGGAGGCACCACCGGCGAACCGAGAGCGAGAGTTCGATGAAAATTACCACGGGATTCGTTTTTGGGATCGATTTTACCTGCTGCCGTGTTTCAGCCGGATTTGATTAATTATCCCCCATTAATCTCAGTCTCCCAACGTCGACTGGCCCGGTTTTGCGCGGGCCGGTAAAGGAGCCGTAATTTCAAAGACGAAACTTCTCGGTGGCGCGCATTAATCACAATACGTCGCTTATTAAACGAGCTGTCCCGTTGGCCACGGTAAACGAGGTCGACTCCGCAGCCCTTGGCCGACCCCCTCTGTTAATTTCCAACCCGAACCGAGTCGAGTCGCGGTGCGTGCGTTACGCCCGGTATATTACGTTCCGCGTGCACACCAGTTACAATTAAGCTGAGTTTAGAACATTGTTTTGAAAGTTATACTAAGAGGCGGCCGTCTTTTGAAGGTTTCATGAGATACCAGAGTTACCGAAGAATTTAGTTAAGGTTTTGTTAGTCCTGTGAGGAACTCTCTGAAGATGTTAAATACTCCAATGCCGAGCTACGAACTTTCTCCAATTTCTTACTACGATACGCCGACGGGTTATAATCAGATTAATCTTTTTTTTTTTTTTAAATAACTATGAAATTCACGACTTATAATGGATTAATTGTTTCATGAGAAAGACTATGGAATCTAGTTTTTATACAAAAGTAAAAAGTAAGCATGTTTCGGTTGACCTACAAGAATTATTTCATTCTTTACGCTGTCATTAATATTGAACTGAACTAATTATTTTTGATAAAGTGAACTTCAGAAAAAAGTAAAATCAATGAAAACCATAAACTTCTATTTACATGTTCACATGGCACCTTACGAGAATATATATTCACGGAGTTTACATTTTAGAAACAAATACTTATTAATATTTTCAAAATAAAGAAAGAAAAATTTCACTTTTACATAATAAAATTCTATTCCATAATTAATTCCGTTCCTAAATACTTTGTAAGTCTCCACGAACCGATTCCTCTATTTTTCGTTTTTCGTTGATGGGAGTAGCCACTGTTTTTATTTTCGAAAGAGCTATGAGGAAAAAGCGTTATTCTGGAGGACGGAATATTCTTCCGAACTGAATAGAAAAATAAAATTGAATTATGCATGACTTCATTGACCCAAAGAGACGATACGACGGAGAGAGAAAGAGCCTCGTGAAGGAATAATTCAGCGTCTGCCAGCACCGATTTGAAAATTCTCCAGCGCGATCGATAGCCGGTAACGTTTCCTTTCAAAGCGCGGAGAAAACGCATTTAACTCTCGAGGATATTTTCCGCCACTTCGCTTGTCCAGAAACGGTTCCATTTTTCCCGTGAATTCATAAAGTCTGATCTTTTCAACTTTATCATACTTAAAGTATAAACGTTTTTCCAGTACTCTAATTTTTTAAAGATAAGCCGTTAATGTTCGTCGTTCATTATAATAAAATTATAGGAGGATCCTTAAAAAATTTAAATAGCACCATTCAATCTTTACATAGAAATCGAAATATTTCAAGAAAAATAAATTTATATAAAACAATATCTTTAAGTAAATATGAAATACAATATATTTAATTTAAGAGTCACATAGTAGCTAAACTTTTCAATACCTTAAAATATAAAATTCCTGAAAATTATTTTTATTAATGCAAATAGTTTACTTATACAAATTTTACTGTACAAAATTTCCTTTGATCTCCTCTCCTTTGAAACGTGCGTATCCTCAGGACGCATCGTTATCTCGAGAATTAATCAGCAGAAAAGTCTCGGGTAATTCAGATCCTATATAGCCAGATGGTAATCGACTCGGAAATGAAAAGCACAGCTTGTATCTACAGGTGCATAGGCTCGGCTTAAAATTAATTACGTGAGATTCGTCTGCAGCGAGCAGCAGTCATAATTAAGATCCGATGCCAGGATACGAACCTCCTCGTAATGCTATTACGCGTGCACAGTCATGGAATTAGGAAGTCTACAGGGTCTCTCGTCGAGGTCTCGTTCGTTTGCTTTCTCCGCGAAAAGGAGCCCGATAATTCTTCTGCGTAACGTGTGTACCCGAGCAATCTCGAAAATTTGTTGCCCTAAAATTATAGAGCACCGCATAAGAACTTATTAGACGAGATCACTAGGCTAGATAATGACTGATATAAGACATAATAGAAATGATAAGAATAGGTGAACTGGTATTGTAACTGTTGTGGTACTTTCATCGAGAGTCCATATTAGGAAGTGAAATCGATTAGGAAAATGGTTCGTCGCGATTGGAACTTTTAACAGAGATACATTTATTTCACGTGTTAAAAGACTCTTTTATATAGCAGGAGAATTATATAATTTTCATATATTTATGACAATATTATTAAAATAATATTTATAATTAATTTTCATATATTTTTATTTCAATTTTAATTTTTATATTTTTATATTGACTAATTCATGTTTAATAATTTTCTTAAGTAACGAAGGTGTAAACGATAGATCGCCTCCTGTCGAAGAGTTCGTGATATTTAGTTAATAGCTACAGTCGCGTTATGTTTCGCGATCATCCACACGGTTTATTTGCCGAGCGTTTACATAAAGGCGATAAACGGATCGATTCCCATAAATCAGTGAAGGACGCCGGGCGCGGTAATGGCTGTACGGTACTATCTTGGCGTTTTAGAAAGCTCGTTTTTTTCCCTATCGTTTCTCCCCGCGAACGACACTTTTACGATCCCTAAATCCAGCCCGAGACCTCAGAGAATTAATCGGCCATCGTGCGAGCAAGCAAGCGAGCGAGCGAGCGGTTCGCTATCCTTGAAGTCTAGATCGATGCCACCCCCTTAAGTTCCGTCTCGCGGACTTTTTTCCTTGTCGCACTGCAGCAAACTTTCATCTGATATCATCGATTATCGCCGCGGCGATAACATTATGCAAACGGACCGCGGGTTTCTCACTAATAGTAATTAGATGTCTAAATAATTCTATTCGAATGGCGAACAGTACTATATTTTGTCGGCTAAGAGGCAAAACGTAATAATTCAGCTGAACGCTGAAGAATGTAACTCGACCGGTTGTTGAAGAACGTAACAATTCGATCGAGCGCTGGAAAATACAAAATTACAATTCGTTGACGCCTTTTCCTAATATGATTTTAACTTAGAAGTTCAACAAGAGTACATTAAAAACTGTTATAAAAATATTTTCATAATTCCTGTCTTTACGACGAAGACGAAGGATCTTCTCGAACCGAATAATAGATGATATTTACTGATAGACTATCACTCGGGACAGAAAAATCGCGCGCACTCAATTTGCAACGACGGTAACGTTTGTTGGATTTACGGAGGCAATATCGCGCTCGACGAGAAGAGATTTCTCCTCCGCTCGGAAAGACGGCGAGCGAGCAAGGCGGAGGCAGAGGAGAGACAGATGAATCGAGCCGTTCGACGCTCCAGCGGGCTTTGATGTAACACCACCGATTGCTTTGAACTTTCCACCGCGTCCCGACGCGTTAATGTTTGTCAGCGATTCTTTTTCGAGCACGCTTAAGCACGATTATATACCTGTTGGTATCGGTGATGAACCGTTGAAATCGCGACGTACACCGTGTCGGACACCTGTTACGCAATCGGCTTGAAAGGGAAAGCTGCTGTAATAGAAGGAAACGAGTGACAACGTATAGAATCGTAGTATGTAACGTCGGCGCAGAAATCTTGTAAATTGTCAATCGCGATAAAGGCTCACGTAACGAGAAGTGACAATCAGAGGAATAAGGATATTGTTCGCTTAAATCGCTTGTCTGTTACGTTCTTTCTATTAATATTCATCTGTCTAATGCTAAGTAACTAGGAGATTATCTGACAGATTAAATTGATAGGAAGAACAATAAAAAAAAATGTATTTTTCATTTATTAATAATGATTCCGAAGACAGAGAATACAATTGAAGAGCTAAAAGCAACAGACGGTTAAGTCGATTTTGTCTAATCTAATCACTCGAAACAATAAACAGTCGTGAACGACTCATGATATGACCATTTGTTTTATCGAACTAACTAAAAAGTTTGCTTTTTTACAGTCACCTCCAAATCGAGTTGACTGTTTGTTGCCTTGAGCTCCTCAGTTGTTCACTACAACGAGCTTGGTAGAAAGGAGATACTTATTGTTTCCATTTTTCAGGGTTTCTTTAGGCGAAGCATTCAGAAACAGATAGAGTACAGGTGTCTGAAAGACGGTAACTGTCTGGTCATCAGAATAAGTCGGAATCGCTGCCAATACTGCAGATTCAAGAAGTGCCTAGCTGTCGGCATGTCTAGGGATTGTAAGTAATCATTTACGTTGATACATGCTTTGATAATGCGAATTGCTTACATAGAGCTTTGTTTCTAACATTTGTCAATGAATCGACATTTTTTGCTCTGATTTGTAATATTAATTAATAGAAAACCTACCGACAATTTTTGCGCTATATTTATAGTTTTTAGATTTGAGTGGAATTTAGTGCTGGCGTTGGTACTTCAGTTTCGTAGCAGCTTAAATAATAATTACAACTTTAGCAGTATTATCAAATAAATTTTGTGTTCTTTTTATTTCTTATACAAATATTTAGAAACTGTCATTTGAACGGTGCATACATACTTCAATACAATAATGCGAAGTACTTACATAGAGCTTTCTTTCTAACATTTGCCAGGGAATTGACGTTTTTTTCTCTGGCTTATAATAAACGTATCGGACATCGAAGATCTGTCTTACAATAGGCTACGATGTACATATTATAATAGACCAGCGAAGCTTTCTGCTTGCGTTGTCGATGAAATCGCAATAAGCCCTTCCTAGTCTTATGATCCGCTTAAGAACCGAGTTAAATCTGCACCAGAAGCTCCGCACTCTCTTCCGTTGTTGTAATTCTCTCTACTATCGTGTAAAATACGAATCTCTTACAAATACGTTCAGTTTCTGACTAATGTGATTCACAAACTCTCGTGAAGAAATGTGAAAATAAATTTACATTAAAAATTACAAATGTTCTATCATGAAAGATAGAGAAAGAGAGAGAGAGAGAGTGTGTGGAAGGGAGGACCGAGAATATGGAATTAATTACACTGTACAATACAAGATTTCCTCGAATTTCGAATAAAATTTCGTATTCCTGAATTTTCAGCCGTGAGGTACGGCAGGGTGCCGAAACGTTCGAGAGAACGTGGACCCGAGGACGCAGTACCGACCACGACTACAACGACGACCACCACCGGTAGTGGTGTGCAGCAGCTAACGTCCTCCGCTGGTGGCAACAATAACAATAATAATACGAACAACAATAACAACAACACCAGCAGCCAGAACAATAACAACAGCCAGCCGCAGAACGCTGTACCGTGCGTGCCACCGGCCGCAGTAGTCGAAGCCGATCAGTCAGACACCGACGTGAGGCAGCTGGCCATGTCCGACGTGATACTTCAAGTTTCGCAGGCGCATTACGCTCACTGCGGCTTCACCGAGGAATCGACGAGGGGCATCGTACGGAAACCGATGATAATACCGGTAAGTTTGATACAGATCCCGGGGTGAAATTCTGAGGGAAGCGGACGCGACGGCAGTACATACAACCCGCGATACGATTTCGGGACGAATCGTTTACTTTCACAGTTTTACCCATACTTTGCGCTGCAATGACGAGGCAGACTCGTCGTGACGTTTTAATGGCCAACTGCGCAGTGACGAGCTATACTCGTCATGCAATTAGGAATGACATTTGCATAAACTATCAAAAAGTTTTGTTATAATTTAATCAGTAGTTGTTAGCAAGGGTTACTGTGAATATCAGTCAATTGTATTTTTAGTAAGTAACATCATGTATGATGAATAAATTAATTAATTAAGTAATTAATAAAGTAGATGAATTGTATCCCTGCGCTATCGCATCCGCTTATGTTTATTAGTTGACAGAATTGAAACAATAGATAGTGACGAAGTTCGTGCTGGAACTGGCAGCAACGCCTGTTTCTTTTTATAATCCTGCTGATTAGGCGAGTACTTCTTCGCAGCCGGCCAGTCCTGAAGACCCAGAGGCGGCATCCTCGACAGCGGAGACCGTCGAGTCGCAGAGGATTTGGCTCTGGCAACAGTTCGCCACCAGAATAACACCGTCCGTGCAAAGGGTGGTCGAGTTTGCCAAAAGGGTGCCGGGATTTTGCGATCTTTCGCAGGACGATCAGCTAATCCTGATTAAGGTCGGTTTCTTTGAGGTCTGGCTAAGCCATATCTCGAAGATGACCACCGACAGCTCGATGACATTTGAAGACGGTACTTATATCACTAGGCAGCAAATGGAATTGATGTACGAGGTAAGGATCATTCCAGAACATTTCCCAAATAAAACATAACAATTCGTTATACTGGAATATAAATTACTAAAAATTCTTTCTTTTCTAAGTGGTCTGTCCCGAAAGTATTCGACTTGTACTTTTGATCTTGAGTAGAAAAAGGTAGATAACTGTACATTTTTGCCATGTGCAGAGGATCTAAAAGTATTTCTCTCAATTAGTTCTTCAGTTGATTATTAATTATTATAGCATTCAACGCGATTTGAACAGACTTCAGAATTAGTTGTTACGGAATAGACTGTCCCTCAATATCGTCAAATTGAAACACATTTGTTTCAATTGTGCGATTAATAAATTTTATTAATCTATATCAATGAAAAATACTAATAATTAATGAATGTGTAATAACACAGCCAGACTTCGTGTCCGCTCTGATGCAATTCTCCTCGGCCTTAAACGGCCATCAACTGACGGACGCTGAGTTGGGTCTTTTCTCCGGCGCCGTCCTCCTGAGCGAGAGACCGGGTCTGAACGACGTGAAGGCAGTGCAGAGGCTTCAGGATCGCCTTTTGGATGCACTCAAAGTGCAAATATTACGAAATCACACGGTTTCCGGCGAACCTACTTCCGCAGGCAGCTGTTCCAGCGTCTCAAGTGTCTCGCAAAGGATACCGGAATTAAGAGCCCTGGGTGCCAGACACGCGAATCTCCTCGACTGGTTCAAAAGGAACTGGACGAAGCTCAAGTTGCCGCCCCTCTTCGCCGAGATATTCGACATTCCCAAGTGCGAGGAAGATCTTCAGTGAAGAGGTAACTTCTTATTTCAATTTATATTATTCAACGTCGATGATACGTGATCGATAGTAGTTACGATTTATTAAAGACAGTCACGTGACTTTCCTAACGTTTATCTGTGTTTTTTAATATTTATTCCTATCTTACCGATAATAGTGTAAAATTTATGCCATTCGATTCTACATCTTTATTTCGCAAAGAATCAGAACAAAATTCGTTTAAGCTACATTCCAGTGCACTCTGGTTCGTATTTTATTCAGGATAATCTCTGTTCGGTGTAAAATCCCAAACTACGTAACTACGATTTTTGAATCACCTTGTAGCATTTATTGCATTAATCTGAAAAGATTCCCTGGAAACGAAGTTTAACCCATATTTTTGGTCAATTTAGTGGGCAACATTAACATTTCTGCCTTATCTTGTCGCTATCGCTTCCTTAAATCCAATACAGTACCTAACAATTCGATCCTTGCCCAACTATATGTATAGTTCGATTTCGTTTCTCCACAAATCCATTTTATCTGCAATTCTAAGAGTTCTAACCGGAACGCATCGACTTAAAAAAATGTTTCAGAGTAGATCGATTTATTTCGATGAGAACAAACGGCCCTGTCGGGAAGAATCTTTCTAATTGCCAGCGGTCATCGCACAAATATAGCTCGGGCGACCCGAGAACGATTTGTTTTCGCTCGCTAGCGATGATGCACAGCGTCGCAACGACGAGACGGAGCTCGGTTCGATCGAAACGGACGCGCGGAGGATTGATGCGAGCCATGCGAAGCGTCGTACACGGGTATATCTCGTCGTCATCACCGTTGGATCTACGATGCACTGTTCGCTTCATTGACGTACGGGGCGGAAGATGGATCGTTTCTAAACGAAGGGTACAGATTGCTGTTCGAATCGCACCTGGCACGAGACGTACGAGGAGGGTAGAGATATTATTCGATTAACAAGGATAGGTGATCATGCAACGCGGATAATCGACGATTGAACCGATCGATACCTAATAACGTATTGTGCGAAGCACAAACGGACAACTTTAAAAAAATAATTAGATTTTTAAAAGACGAGATACTCTTCTTTCCTTCGAGGTAATCTATAGAAACGAAATTATCATCGATCGTTCCCAACGTCGCGAGAGCGAAGGGTGGGGGTTCGAAACGGGTCGGTGATGATTTTTATCTGCTGCGCGCTTAATCAAAAAGCGGAGCGTTACTTAAAATACTCAAAACGTCGAGGAGGAGGAGGCGAAACTAAATCTCGTGCGCGTCGCGTTGTTAGTCCCGTGCATATCGTTGACTGCAATAACCGCGGCGCAGTGGTCGAGCATGCGCCGCGACGAAAAGATAGCACAAAAGTCGTGATCAATTTACAGACGTATTTATTATTACGATTCTCGAGCGAAAGTTTCGAAGTATCCACTAGACGAGGATCGTCTGTAGCATTTAAAGAGAGACGAGCGCGACGACGACGACGACGACCCACCGACGACGTCTGGTGGGATCCCGTGGATTTCCCTGCGCAGTACGCGGCTCGCTCGAACTCGTAGACATATCGAAAACCGTAATATCGTATTTTTTTCATGCGATCAGCCAGTGTAACAAACTGTCCATCCTCATACTGTGAAGACTGGGTGAACCGGCGGACGGTCGCGCCCACTACGAAACGAATAAGCGCGGCGGCGAGGCGCATAGGGACGATGAGTCCCGGTGGCCGGTCGCAGGTCGCGAACGACACTTATACACTTATACAAAATAAAAGTTAAAAAAATGGTTACACGCTATAAATATGAAAAGCTCAAGAGAGGGGGAATATTTATAGGACGTACGTGTCTCTCTAGATGCATCCGCTACAAATCTCAATCTATGCAATCTCTATTTTTATTACTTGACAAATAGTATAGTAAATTACCGTTATAGGTATTGTTGCGTCGCTTCAGGGTGCGTTTCCCGCGGAAGGATCTCGAACGAGGATGTTCTTTCGTTGTCAACTTTTTTTAATTCTCGGTACGAAGTTTCCGAACGAACAAAGTTAAAGGATAGAAATGGGTAGGGGAGGGGGGAGGAGGAGGAGGTGTTATGTACTCGTGATCGTTGCGTTAAAAGGGAAGGGGGACGTATAATTTGTTATCGGACGAAAATCGTTTTTCGATTGTTGACAAGATCCTGAAGTGAGCATGTTTAAATCTTCGAACTCTTGAACACTAATAACTCTCTGACAATGACTAGGATGTAATGTGTATCGATATGTAATTTAATATACATATGAATACGTACGGGACTGTATACAGTGGTGGGGGAAGGGGCATTTTTAAAGTTACAGAGGGCACTATAATTTATGAAGAGGAAACTATATTTTATAATAGCGATCAATGTAAATGACGAGAGATAATTATATGTATAAAGGCGACGAAAGATATATATTATATTTAACGGAAGCAACAAGATGAAAAACTTAACCAGCCGTAAATACGTTTGATTAAATTCTTTATCGATATATTTATATTCCGCCCTTTCTTAAGTTACTACCATAAATTAACTCATCGTGATATACCATAATTTCTCGATTCCCCTGTAAGACGTTTGAGACAATTCCTGTTAATGTTTTTTAGTAGTAACTTTTCTATAATTTGTTTACAATTTCTACGTTAGTTTTACTCGAGTGAATAAAGGAACGTGGGACAAAATGAATGAACATCTACATATCAAAGAGCGAGGAAATTTTAAAAGCCGGTCATAGCAATGATAAAATGTAGCATTAAAATGACGATTAGAAAATGGTGTACGAGGATATCGATTCAGAACTTTTTCTCACCACTGTATACACGATATATTCACGGTGAGAAACGGAGACGATGTAAGTTTATCTATTAGAGAAATTAATGTTTTATCTAAATATATAGCGTCGTACTTAAATTAAATATAATATAACGTCGGTATATCGCTGTCGCTAAAAACAAAAAAAAACCGAAGAAAATATGGAAAAAGACTATCTTCATGATATTAGCAGGAAGGAAGGATTCCAATTAAGCGCTCACATCAAGTTGTGAATAAACATATCATACCTAATTAATATATTGATCAAAGAAGGAATATCATCGTTTAATAATAATATAAATATGAATCTATATATATTATATATATATTAAAAGAATATATATAAAGATTATATAAATCTATATGCAAGAGGAATAGTTATTAAACTCATTATGTTGAGCGTAGATCTACGGTGGTGTAGGCCATCTCTTAACTTGCTGATGCAAAGAAAGGGACATCCTTTTTCTAATTCCTCTAAAAGAATCACAGTAATTAACAACCGAGTTCTCCGGATCTATTACAATCTACCAAAAAAAAAAACAGATCTGCGCCAGAAAGTGAAATAACAAAACAGTAAATACTACGGGTGTGCATTCAAAAATTCGGCTTGGGAATTTTTTACGGATTTGTGCAAGATCCCAAATGTTTGTCGAATACATAAATTTATTTGAACTCGACTTGATATCAAACATCACTCC
>NW_017166723.1:185648-197488 GCF_001652005.2 Ceratina calcarata | reverse complement strand
TATTATTATTATTATTATTATTATTATTATTATTATTATTTATTTATAGACGAGCAGTTAGCCCTGTTTTATGTAACTAAAATCATACAAAAATCGAAATCGAACAACACGATAGCGTATGAAATCACTTTCACACTTTACGTCGGTTTAAAAATTCTTACTGTGAATCTAATGACTGCTTTCGAATTAAGTATCGAAATTACAGAGCAACGTTTCGGGATCCTGCTTGAATTCGACAAGAACTGTTGATCCGAGCCGAATTTTTGGATAGCCACGCACCCTTAGTAAACACATGTACGACGAGGCGTCGTCATTTTAAATTAATTGAACCCTCTCTGTCGCGAGACACGTAACGGAGGAAAATTTGAGTAAAGGAAAAGGTTTAAAAAAAAAGAATCGAGTCACCTAGCATAATATGTATGTATGAGAATTTTTATGCTCGTGTACATAAATTCTGTAATTTGAATCGATCTAATGGCTGTCCTAATCGTCTGTATTAAACGAGGATTTACTTAACTGAAACGAAGGAAAAAGAGAGAAATGTATAAGGAAATGTGAAGAAAGAAAGAAGACGAAAAAAAGGCGCGACATTTTCCTCCTGTGATATGTATTTGAATTGCGATTCTGCATTTTGTTTTCAAAATTTCTAGTCCCCACGACTTACGTATACATATTTGTCAAACTAGGCAATCATGTGTTACGATACGCTCTTATTGTTGGAACACGTTCATCGAAACGGCCAAATACTTAAATAACGAATGTAACTTAACTTAATTATGCCCATCAATCGTATTCGCAATATTTTTCTCATTCATTAATAGACTGCGGACCCTTATGCAAAATAAAATACTTATAACAATCAATTCAGAGAATGCATTTCGGATTGAATCTATTTCCTGTAGGTACAGTTCGTTTATAAATGTATAAAATCCGCAGTCTATTCATTGACTTAAAAGGATGCAAGGAACCTACATCAGAATTTAAGGTAGTTGTTGTCTAAATTAAAAGCATTGAAAGTTCTTGGAAATTTTGTACAAGATTACTGTAAATACCAAAGAATATGTTTTGAGAAACCTTCAATCGACTGACCATCCTGTTCTTGAGGTATCGTCAGTTAGAATTCGGAAATTTTACCATAGTTTATCGTTGGAGTAATGACGATGATACAAGAAAAATATTCTTCGTCCATTGCAATTAATGATAGATCCTTGAAATCGAGTAAAAATAAATACTTGAAAAATGATGAAATGATTACAGACTATAATGAAGCATATAATTTTTTTTGAGATTATCAACCTCCTAGTTACGGAGTAATATAATTTTAAATGTTAATGCTTTATCATTTGTCACGTTGACTATAAGAAATTTGATGGATGTAAGAACTTTCAGCCATCTAACAAACCAACACGTACGAGTACATATTATTTTTTTCGAAAATACTTATTTTGTCATTTCATGGAATAAAATAATAACGAAAATTCATCTTTCTTTAATACATGAATTTTTAATGCAGAAGTCTTGTATTTGTAGCTGCTTACTTCTAAATCTAAGCCTGAATGAAATAGTAGTGCAACAACGACCTTAACAATTTAAAGTATCTTTTCTAAAAATAAAAAGATAAGTCGAATGAAAGCCAATTTAGAAACATGATTAACTGGCATAAGCTAAGAAGAACGATAATCGAGATAATATCGTCTAAAATGAAACGGAAACTCTCCCCTCCTTCTATCCCCATGTCTCGTGTTCCGACCGAAGCGCAAGATCACTCTTTCTCCTTTCACGAAGTCCAATTCTTTCCATCTACCCCGAATCTCGTATAACGCTATTTTTTATCCTTGAGATTTTTCGGTCATGGTGCTATATATAATATCTGTACATATATATTGTGGGAATCGTTGCGTAATCAATGTACCATTATTATTAATACTGTTCGAATTACTGGTATTCAATTATGATTACAATTATTTTATTAATATTTCGTTATCAATTGACACTCGTATCTACGTGAGCGTTTTTACACTTAAATCAATCGTTAGCTTACCTGCGTGAGTTTTGGGAAACGCTACGAACAAAGAGACGGTAAAACGATGGCGATTCCTTTCAATTTCACAGAGATATATATATATATATATATATAGAAAATATACGTATATTCCGCCCGTAAAACAGGACTTTGCAATAATCATGATTTTGTTTGATATTAATTCTATGATTGTATATTTATAGATAAGTTGAGCTCAAGCGTGTATGTATCTCGTTACGTACGCTGTATCACGTATACATTATACATACTCTTCATTTTTATAATAGGCGAGATATTGATATGATTGACTGCGTACTAAACCTGTACCGGACGTTTTATAAATCGGAAACCAGCCAATAATAAACGATTCGCGAGCCGGATATAAGACGACCTGAAAACGAAAATACATCCGCGGTTCGAAATTCTCAGTTGCCTCCCGACGGAACTTAATCAGGCCGTGGAGAGAGGACGAGCGAGGGGTCGATGAATAGTTCAGAAACAATCGATGACGGGTCGTCCTATTACCGTCACCGAATCTGCGCTTTTTTCTCGATCGATTGACGATTTACGAAAACAGCCTACGTGCAACACGATATAACGATATACGTATGTAACGTGTATCGAGGTGATTTTACAATGACGATTACGATGGGTAGGTTTCACGACGGCGTGCCAAGCGAGGCGGGAATTGTTCTTTGAAGACAAGAGAAGAATAACTACTACAATATATATGTATAAAATAATATAAACGACGATAATGATATTAAGGTAAATAAGTACGACAAAACGACTGCTCTATACTGCTAAAGTACAAATGTTTCATTTTAATTGTTTTAGAAAAAAAAACATCGATTTGTTAGAGATTAGGTTTAAACTTAGGAGCGTGTGCCACTGGAACCAGCTTCTCGAGCGTCGAAGGCGTAGACGGGGTAGAAATATTTAGCCATAAGCTACTTCTATCACAGCACGGGTTACAATACTATTTTCTCTTACTTATATCAGTAAACAGCGGATTTTAAAAATGTATTATTAGACTGCTTATCTTTATGCGAAATAAAGCATTTATGATATCAATGTAGAGAATGAAATCTAACTACGAATTTCTTGTGTATTTTAAAAATCATAATATGCATTTCACTTTTTATATTTTCTGTACCCTTATATATTAAATCAATTTTTAATGTTTTCTGTACGTACTAATTTTTCTGTAAACACATAAAATCCGCAGTCTATTTATTAATTACCACGGACCTAATATTTTGTTAGTTGGGGGAAATAGTTGAATCAAAAGTAGAAATTAAAAGCTATGTACGTAGGGAAAGAAACTCGCCACGCCTGGTCTATACTTTCGACACACATAGAAGCTGCGTCCAGTAGTACACATTCTAAGGGTTTTAAGTGCGTACACGCACTGACGCGCGATGTACGTGTAATTATATTTATTTGTTAATCTTTCTATCTATCTATCGTTCTATCGTTCTATCGATATCTCTGTCTCTATTTTTCATTACAATTAAATGAACGATGGATCCTCCATTTAGCGCGTCCATTAAGAAACAGTACGTGACACGCTCATGCTCGCTCATTTCACGTTCATTCTAACGCATATACATATAATATACAGAGTAATTCGTAACGGGTAGTACAACCAAATTTCTTAGGAAAAAATAAATCGAAACTATATACAGAATAACGATTTTTCATCCGAGACTTGGAAAAGTAACATTGAACTTTTTCAAAACCTCAAATAAAAATAGATTATTTCTTATATTTTACTATTCAGACTCGCATCGACGTGAAAAGTGACATAAATGTACATTATTACTAAATTGATCATTTCGCACTGACCACAATTGCTCAGTAACACGATTGATTATTTCTTCATATTACATGAAGTAGGTTGATTACTTCAAGAAATTTCAAGGATCTCATACAGCCTATAGGCTCCAGCAAATTTACTCTGATAAATGTTCTAACAAATAAAAGTTATTATTCTATATTACGGATTTATTTTGTCATAAGAAATCTACGCATGCACGGTTGTACTACCCTGTACGAAACGCCATATGTTTCACAAACGCAAAACACGTATCTTTCCTGCCGTACTTAAACCTAAGTCGCGTGACACATATTTTGTCCCATTGTGGTTCGTTATAGATGCACAAATACAGTGAAGAAAAAAAAAACTGCATCGTTCTCGTCGTAACACGCACAGATTTCGAACAGCCTCAAATCTATCAGAACTCCATTTCACGGACGATCGCCACGGTGGTCTCTGATTAATTATTATTATTATTATCGACGCTGGATAGGAAACAGAACATGCGAGTGACGGGAGGATTTTCTTTTTCTACAGCGTTTCCCAATCGTTTTCATTTTCGCCGAGTTACTTAACCGTACGCATGATAGTCCGTGTACATTTTACGGAAATTTATATTTTTATAAACACGACTGAAGAAATGGGATCTGAACAGAGATTTGTTTCACACTTTCGAACGTACCCGACTTGTCTCGACCCTTAGTGTGTTCCAAAGGAATCTTTCAATGAACTCTAATTGTAAGAGAAATATATTGCACTGTGTTCATTCTAATAAGAATGTGTAAGGAGATTAAATGGTGTATTATAATTGTTTCGATAGGCAATTGGGTGTTAACGTAAAGAATATCTAATTGTAAATCTGCGAACTGCCTCTGAATATAGTAGTATCCGCATGGTGGAAATACATAAAGCGTTACTATTACGCGACTGACTAAGTTCATGGCCTTCCTTGTAACGGCCATATCGTTTTACTCATTAATTGTATTTCGTGTCAAAAGGAGCGAAGTTATGAAATATTCAAAGTGAAAATTAACTTCAACTTAAAATTTCTAAATTACCAATAGAAAAGAAATATTGAATGGTCGGAAAATGGCCGCCGTATGAAATTCGCGCAGTAAATGACGAAAATGGTACCACCGGAAGAAAGCACCTTATAATGATGTATTTCCACTATAAATATCTGTTTCGCTGTTCCCCCGATTATTATACAGTACGAACGCTTCTACGTAATAAAAATTTTTGCAACTATAGTGTCAACGTATGTACAGATTGGGAAACGTTGATTCCTCTGATCAAAACACGATAATAATACGTATACGTATTGTTCGACTGTACGCCAGTGAGGCAATCACGCGTCACTAATCACGAAACTATTGTAGAGTCATTCGACGACTTTGTTCCTAAAAGAAGAATCATTTCGACTTACTATTTTTCTCAGTCGATACAGATAAGACGTTTTAATTGATTCTTGCTCGAAATGATACGGCGAGAACGGTACATGAATTTAAAACAGAGGACTTTAATTCAAAATGTAATTGTCAGACAAATGCCTGAAAAAAATATTTTTCTAATAACTAACTAATCTTAATACGTCTGCCCATTATAGATAACGATTTCGAGCGAGAATTAATTAAAATCGAGGCTCAAGTACGTAACATCGTTTGAATCAATAAATACGTTATTATTGTCGTTACTTGGTTCGACCATACGATGTATGTATTTCCATCTCGTTCACGGATGCTCGCATTGAACATTATTATTCATTTCGTATAACTTATCACGATGACGACCGCATTCAATCACATTAAGCGTTTCATCCAATTACTGATTAATTTTCGATATACTCAAATCCGATTCGATCGATCTTTTTAATTATTTTGCGAAGCAAACTGTTTCCTCTATTTTTAGTAAACGGTGTGTATCGATCGACGACTTTTACATCTATCGTTGCAAAATATTTTTAAATAAAAGCGATCATTATTATAATCGATGTTTGATTCGTAATAAAAAGCATACGACGATATTCGATATTTAAAGTAGTTCAACAATCGCAAATAGAGAAAACAGTAAAGAAGAAGATACTCTCGACAAAGATTTCCAAAATTGGAATCCGTCGCTAACGAGAATTCGTTCTAATTTCCATGTTGTTCGCAATATTTAAAGCTAACGGATGTAAAGAAAAAAGACGAATCGGGAAAGAAAATATGACATCTCTGTCATAAATACAGGGATTGAAATGGTTACGAAATAAACTGTTTCAAAATGTTACGTATCCATTCTGACTCAACAGATACAGAGAATCAAAAAAATGTCATAATTGTTATTTAGATATATCGGTTCTGACAATCAGGACCGCTATATCTGATAACAGTTATGGCAATTTTAGGTTCTCAATAACTGTTTAAAGAACCGGAATATCATAACTGGTTTCAACCCCTGCATCGATAATCGTTGTACTAATTATCAATTCATATTTTATATGTTTCTCACGTGAGACAAAAGTTTGTCCATAGTTTAGCTCATTGCATATATCAATCGTATTTTTGTAAATTCCTTTTAAAAGTCGA
Organism: Ceratina calcarata; assembly: GCF_001652005.2. Classification (NCBI taxonomy): domain Eukaryota; kingdom Metazoa; phylum Arthropoda; class Insecta; order Hymenoptera; family Apidae; genus Ceratina; species Ceratina calcarata. The sequence continues at coordinate 191,079 of NW_017166723.1, read as the reverse complement.
TTACCATCGGGGGTCTCAGGCTGCCGACAAAATTGTTTTGCAACGAATCGTTAATAAAAGAAAAATAAAAAACGGACTAGCCCGCAGAGAGTTAAAATACGATCACTATACGGACAACGTTTGTCGTGGATAGAACATTTCGACCATTTGAGTGCAGAGGATCGTGAACGCGTTCCTTAATGCTCATCAGATCGGATCAATACCGAGTTAATCCTCAATTCCACGACTAGTTTCGTGCATTTAATTGATAGAACATCTCGTATCAATAATATCGAGTCAGTCGCCAATATTGACGAGGAATATGAAAAGCACGAAGGCCACCTTTCATATTTTCTTTGTCGCGAAACAGCTATTGAACGCAACCGACCAGACAACGCACGTCCAGCGGTTGTGTCTTCTTGAATGAAAAGAAATATCGTTTATGATTCATCAACCGTTATTTGATCCGTATCGGTTATAATAAACTTTTTAAATAGTGTTAACAAAAATTCATTCCTTTCCGTCTTGGGTCCTTCAACTCGTCCGAACTGATTCAAAACTCGAATGCATACCGCGTTTAGACACATGCTCTGTACTCTGCACTCAAATGGTACGATTCACGATTACGCGCCAGTTAAGTCGATTACTATATCTGTAAGATCGCTTAAGGTAAAATACGAACGATCCGAAATAATCAGAACAACTTATTGTTAATGCATCTATAACAGGGGTGTGCGAGTACTCGCGTTGAGCGAGATCCTGAAAGTTTCTGGAACATATTTGGTTCGGGTACCGGAAAATAAAATCCGAACTCGAATTGCAATTTAAAACGGAATTCGATACCATTATATTCGATAACTAGACTGTGGACTTTTATGCAAAATCATATTTTTTTTAAATGTATTTTAAGGAGTGTGATCCGTTTGTACAGATTTTTCATTTGTATAAATTTATAACGTGAGATTCACATTATTTATAATAATAGTAATTATCTCTTCATTTCAGCCTCTTGGCCCAGAAATAGACTTGGTTTAAGAGAGTTACATCATTTTAATTTTCTACATGCAAATTTTCTATAATTACATAAAAGTCTAATAACTTCTATCGATAAAATATAAAAACACTTTGAAACTTAAAAGTATGAGATCAATTTGAAAAATCATCTTCCGAATCGAATGAAAGCTTCCGATATGATTTCGAGGCCTGAGTCGATATTCTGGTACTTGCAGGAAACAAAACATGATATCTCCATCATATATAATCGATGTAATGATTATCAATTCATATTTTATATGTTTCTCATGTAAGACAAAAGTTTGTCATTTTATGTTTCTCGTGCTGGTTGAACTTTCGGGATCCTGCTCGACTGGAGGTACCCGCACACTCCTAGTCTATAAATGAATTGAGATCTTCTATATGAAAAATGTTTGTAGATAATTAGGAAACGTGAAATTTTTGACTCGTCGTTGACATCCGTAGTTCTTCTTCTTTTATAAACCGACCCATTCTTCATTCGTGTTAAAACGATAAATTAGGCATTACCCTTGTCCAATGATGTCGTCCCTAATACGTACGACTTTCAATTTAATATTATATGAATGTATTTGTTATTTAAATCATTTTAGAAGTAGGGACGTTTCTCGAAATATCTTTTGTAGTTGACAATGAAAACATGTACAAAAATGTTTTAAAAAAAGTTACTATTGAATGTAATTACGATAAAAAAAGATATTTGTATAAAATTGTACTTAATTTCTCTACCAATAACAAATCCAAAGATATTTTGCGCGGTTACGAGTCAATTGTAATTCTTTATTTTAATCGATTAACGAAACGGCAAAGAATAAATGACAATGAAAAATTCATGTATTTATTTACATTGAAAGAGATATAAATATTACAAAAAATACAAACGCTGTAATTAGAATTTGATAGAAATGTAATTTAAAATTATTTTGCAACACAGATATTTGTTGTTAACTTTCGATTACAGGTGATTGCTATTAATATTGTATGTACAACTAAACACGAAGAACGCTGTAAATGACAAAATGGCATATGAAAAAATGGGATAACAATCTTAATACATATATATAGTAATAATAGCATATTGCGCAAATGTAATGTAAGAATTCTTCTTGAATCTCTTTGATATTTTTAACAGATATGTTTTTTATGAACAAAATGTGTTTGGCATCTACAGCTTTTTCTATATTCGTAACTGAACTTCATACTTATCTCGTTGCTGCTAAGTTTTGATACATGTATTATTTTCACGCGTGAAATAGATTATGTTATAACTTGAAATATAAAATTTAAAAACTTGTTCATACCTGTCTCAGAAATTTCATTCTCCATAACAAAAGTCTGTCTTAAATTAAAAATATGAGAAGAAAAAGAGTGAGTGTAGGGTAATAAGAATAGGAATAGTACTTTCTGCTACTGTTTCAAATCGATCCAAATATTCTATTTGTTCTTTCTTTTCTAATATCAACTTCTCTATTTTCGGTGGTAAATTAATTCCAATCAAGTTAAATATCGCACTCCTAGTTGGTATTCCAATATCTTTCAATCATTTGATCATTATACAAAACTCGCGGAATAAACATTTATAAAAAATAATATAGCATTATTTTATTATTAGCGACACTTTTATTTTTTACTTTTGTCAAGTTTTATGTCACTCATGGAATTTCCATGATATAATTTCACTGACGTAAGAATTTTGACTTTCCATGTTTTGAATATGCAACTTCCGGTTTAGGCGTATTTTGGGATTTTTAAGTAGGCGTCCGGCTGTTGATGCTTTCTCTCTGCTTTTGACGTATTAAACATTTTCGCATAACTTTTATTGATGATGTCTAACCGGCAATGAGTCTTTACGTGGGTGAACACAGAGCTCAAGACGTAAGTTTACAGTGTCATCGAGGTACTGTGATACTGTGCAAGTGAGACGGGATTTTACGAAACGAACAGGAGGTTAGATTTGCCCATGTTCGTTCAACAGTATATGAAGGTAAGATGCCAAATCATGAACACGTAAATAGATCAAGAGCCAATGATAGATCGTAACGTAAATATAAGCAAAATATTGTTCCCGAAGGATATTTCGGTAATCTCGAATCTTGTGGAAGATGTGATGCGTATAAAATTCTACAAGAGGTTAGATGATCTCCGATATTTCACGTTGAACTGTGCATAAAGTATTTATTTCAAACTTATTGTTAGTTAACTTAGAATCGAGGAAGTATTAGTTTCCTTGGTAATAATAAAAATATCTAAATGTCATAATGTTTGAATAACACGAGTAAATTAAATATAACGTTGATAATATTTGTATATAGTAAATATCATTAAAAATAGATTACACTAATGAAATTAAATGTTCTTAATTATAACTCACTTAAATAAATCAATAACCGATATCTGACTCTTTGCACTCAATTTATTTTCAACGTTATTTTGTACTGTTTTCTCCAGCGTAATGTACAAGTGCAAAGAGAAAGAAATAAAACATTATTACAAAGTGCTTTACATTTTGTTATTAAGCAATTGCATAATTTGTAACATGTTATAAATGATGTTAGGTTTCTCAAAAAGATAATGGGTCAAACTCTTAGTGAACCAGTGACAGCTAAGAAATCAGCATGCTGCAAGAATTCCTATTACAGAGTTGGAAGTTCTTGCATGCAAGGATGGCGTATTAAAATGGAAGATTGTCACGTTCATATCCTTTCGTTGCCTGATGATCCTGGCACTGCATTCTTTGCAGTATACGATGGTCACGGAGGTGAGAGTTAATACAAAATTGAGTAAAACGTATTTGAACTCGTAGACAATCGGTACTCTGATGTTTACTGTACATAAGAGTTAGGAGGATTATTCACGATTGTACCAGTCAGACCTAACTGTAATTACATGCGCACTCAAAGAAATTTATTATACCGATAGGCTCAGCAATGGCGCAACATGCTGAGAAACATCTTCACGAATATATAATTAGAAGAAGCGAGTACAAAACTGGAAATATTGTCCAAGCGATACAACAAGGTTTCTTGGAGTTAGACAAAGATATGCAAAATGATATTGTACTTAAAGACAAACAAGCAGGAACCACTGCTATAGCGCTCCTTGTTAAAGATAACGTTGTATATAGCGTAAGTCCGTTTCGATTCACCAGTTCTTTAATCGTTTCTATTATTGTTTTATAATAAGATGTCTGCAGGCGAATGCGGGCGATAGTAGGGCAGTAGCGAGCGTAAAGGGCACCGCCGTTCCACTTAGCCGTGATCATAAACCCACGCTAAAGGACGAACGCGAAAGAATCAAAGCTGCTGGTGGCTGGGTCGAATTCAACAGAGTCAACGGCCAGTTAGCGTTATCTCGGGCCCTCGGAGATTTCATGTTCAAACGGAACGAACATAAATCGCCGCAAGATCAAATCGTAACTGGTATTATAAACAGATAAAGAAATTGTACTATCGAGGAATGATTTCATTTTGTAAGCATACTTTTACGCTTGCAGCCTTCCCCGAGGTTCAAGAATTTCGGGTAACGGAAGATTGGGAATTCGTCATTTTAGCCTGCGACGGTATCTGGGACGTAATGACGAGTAGCGAGGTTGTGAACTTTATTCGATCGCGCTTGGTTCAAACGAAAATCAGAACGGGGCAGGAAGAGGACACGATGGACCCTGAAGAAGTTTGCGAAGAACTTCTGAAGCATTGCCTTGCGCCAGACGCGTTGATGGGCACCGGCTGCGACAATATGACAGTCGTCCTTGTATGTTTCCTTCACGGGAAACCGTATTCTCATTTAATCTCGCGCTGCAAGGAATCCATTAGTACAAATCCTTAGTCATACTTTATGTTGATCATTTAAAAATTATTTATATTTAATTTTACATCGTTATCTCGAGACTATCACATCTCATTCGTCATGTTCGCATCACATCGATTGTTATAAATTTGTTGTTTTTTATGAATCTTCTCGCTTTTAAATCTTTATGAACAGGAATGTTTTAAGAAAGAATTTATTTTACATCAACAGTATTCTCGTTGTTATTATCGACACGTCTTATTTATAATTTTAAAAAGAGCAAGTTGCGAGCAAGTGGAATTATAAGTTTTTATTTACAATCTCGAACAATGGACAAGATGTGTCCAGATATAAGTTTAGTAACAATTCTTAGTAAAATGCATCGAGTTCTTCGTTCAAAGTCCATAACGGTCTTGTAAAGAGGAGACGGCCGCATTAGCAAGCGAGCTTAACCTGCCTGCGACCTTGTTCACTCCTTGACGTACACTTTCTCTGACGTCATCTAAATCGACTCCAGCTCTTCCGCCGCTCAGATGCATCGACAGAGAAGACGTAGGAGACGTCGCCGTAGAACTTCCTGTGCCAAAATAGTCGGCTGACGAAATGCTAGACGAACCTTCGAAACGTCGAAGAT
>NW_017166723.1:182208-185264 GCF_001652005.2 Ceratina calcarata | reverse complement strand
TTTTATTTAAAAGGAGAAAAAAATAATAAATAGTATTAAAGACATGGTATATTAATAGACGTAATATTAACTCACAGAATCATCGTCTTTGCTATCTTGGAAATACTGATCTGAACTGATAGCCTTCGCACTACCGAACTTCTTTTGCGCTTCTCCTCCTTCTATCGTTGTCGTTTTAGTGTCCTTCTTACTATGATTTGGTCTGCTGAGAGGAGCTACTCGTTTCGGTGGTTCCGGCTCCGCGATGACAACAACTTCCTCGTTACGAGATTTGTTGTTAGCATTGATGAGAGATGCTAAGGCCGCGTAGGGTTCGTCTAAACTAATGAAGAGATCTCGTTCGATGTCGACGTCTCTCGGAAGCAGTTCAAAAGCAGTTACGGTCTTCGACGATGTTTCCTGTGTTATCGTCTCCATGTCACCGAGCGCAGAGTGACTCGCACCGCTATAAATTGTATGCAATTCAACACACTGTATCGCATTTTCTAGTATTCATTTCTTCTTTTTTGTTAAATATTTTTATATCAAATCTTAAATCAGTATTTACACACGAATATGTGAATATACAAATAGAATACATGTGATTTAATAAATGAATTTATAAGTAAAATGTGAGCGTACCTTCGAGCATTAAATCCCATACCAAGACGTTCCGCTTGCGTTACTTTGGAAGGGTCCAACTGCTTCATTTTCTGTTCTATCTGTTTAGCCTGTTCAGACAGATTCTTCTCGTATCGATAGGCGAGCCGGGTGGAAATTTCTTCTTGCTCTTCTTTAGTATTTTCTTCGTGATCCTTTTCCTGCGTTTCTTTGCTAGCTTCAACGACACTCTTTTCTAGTTCGTCAAAATTTGTCTTAACTCTTTGAGCACCTAAACCTCCAGTCTTCTTCCCCAACTATTAATCAATTAATATATTAGTACTTTAAAATATTAACCCTTTGCACTCGTACGTCATGATGGAACGTGAAGTACTCCTGTACTCGTTGAAAACAAATCGAGTGCAGAGGATAAAAAACGTACATTTATAAAACTCATAATTATAAATATTGGATATATAAATATTTGTGTATTTACCGTGCGTCTGTTTTGAACTTTCCTGCCTCCTATGGTAGGTTTCCGTTCGGGTACTACGACGGGCGTAGGGTCAGATAATTTCACAGTAGGTCCTAAGGAATTAGCACCGATGTCTGAGGAACCTTTCCCATTACTTTTCTCCCCGCTGTCATCGTTCTGTATGGAATTAGAAGCAAGAATCGAATTCTCCTCTGTATGTACAGGAGATTCGTTATGTCGTGCTTCAATATTTTCATGCTCCTTAAAGAAATCAACCTCGGGTTGCTCTCCAGATGCCGACGGCGCACCATCATCTAAATGCAACTGCAGGGGAAAAACGTCCTTAAGAAACGTAAATATAAACATTTTTAGATGTAATCCTTCTTATGACACTTAATTCGAAAACTGCGCATGTTGAACGCGTTAGTTATATAATCCAAAAATAGCCTGAGGTAATTTATGTGTACGACTAGTAAGACAAGATACTTAATAATCAGTGAATAAATTTGTGCACGTTATCGGAATTGTTAAAGATTGTGAATAAAATAATGAAATTAGCAACCTTAATGAAATTCTTTTTTAAGTAAAGCACTTAGCGAATATTAGTAATCTGAGATTTCAGTGGAGACAGATCTACAGCTCACCGTTCTCTTATTTTTTGTTGAAGGAAGAGAAACCTATAATTAGCACATCTGTAGTTATAATCTGCTTACTTTATTCAAATGTATAGATATATATTTCGTAAATGGTGGGCAAAACTTTTGGAATAGATTTCTAATACTTAGAGGAAAAGAAAAGTTATATGAACGTAGATCCGGAAATGATTAGTTTCTGAGTTATTAAATGTTTCCTAATAAGTGGATAGCTAGAGATGGGCCAATTTCTTGGCCTCCACGCTCATCGGATTTAAATCCGATTTAATAACTCAGAAACTAATCATTTCTGAGCCTATGTTAATATAACTTTTTTGACTTCCCTAGACATTAGGAATCTATCCCTAAAGTTTTGTCCACCATTTACCAAACACCCTGTACATTTGCCAAGATGTTCACGTATATAAATATTGTCCGCTCACCTTCCTCCCATATTGTCTCATCGCCTGTGCTGATGCTTGAGCCAGTTTTTCCCTGTACTGCATAGCAGCACGTGACTTGTACTTCTGTTGAGCATCGGTCGTGGTACAATTATGTTGTGAAAAATATTTTCTCTGAGAAGCACAAACACAAATGAGATTATTAATTAGATAACGACTTTATTGTTTCGTTAATTATGAATTTTATTAGTGAGAATACTAACTGCATTTGCATTTCCGCCCAATTGCATATTTCTCAATTGTAGCCAAGTCCAATTTGTATCAAGTTGAGTGGATCTGACGAAAGTCAAGTGTACTCCTAGTCCTCGATGAACTGCGGAACAGTCTATGCATAGGAAGACACCGTAAGTTACGCTGGACCATGCTGGATTTTTTGCATTGCAATCGAAGCATGTCTGAAAGAACATTCGGAAACATCATATAAATAAATATTTGATATACTCATATTCCATTCAACTTCCTAATTATAAATTGTAAGTCAAATTCTTTTTCGTCACGAGGGTCAAGAATTATTTTCAATATTTGTAAAACATAAGGTGATACAAATTAGTCTATGATGTGGGTCACTCAGAAACTAAAGATTCTAGGAAAATTACAGGTTGGAAATGAAAATATGAGGCCACGTTTGAGATCGTTATCTGGTATAATACCGTACATTCGTGGTACAGTTGAATGTGTAGGATTGTACGAAGTAATAAATGAAGGAACAAACCTTATTTGTTGGAATGGCTCGTAATCGTTTAAAAATTTCCTCGATATCACTTTTGCTGGGCGCTGGATCTGCCATTTTTGACGTGTTGTCAACGGCCTCGCAAAGTATTCTGGGACGCGTGACCGCGGTGCTCACGGTCAGTACATATTTTATGCATAGAGGTCGCTTGTTTTGAACAATTTCAAAATGTATAAGAA
>NW_017166723.1:180402-181404 GCF_001652005.2 Ceratina calcarata | reverse complement strand
AATAAAAAATCTAGAACGATTATCAAATGTATCAAGATTTCTTCTTATCACTTGATGTATCAAGTCGTTGCCCAGTACTAGGTGAATCACTCACATTAACTTCTTCCTCCTCTACTTCCAAATTGTTCAATCTATAATCATCGACATTACGACATTATCTGATAATATAATTTTATGTTTATAATATGATGTAACTTACTCATCTTGCTCGAGACTATAGAGCATTTGAAAGCCAGCATCGAGACTTGGTGGGAAGCCCATTTCAGGATCTAACAGTTGAAGCGTCGGCACTTCTTGATAGACATTACCAAATTCATCGAGTTCCTCAAATTGCAATTTGTTAGCCGCTTCATCTAAAACCATCCTATAAAGTACAAACGTATTAAGGAAAAATAAATATTTCATTTACGTCATTACGTCAAAAACGTCATATATTGGGTTGGTCAGAAAGCTCGTGCAGGTTTTGGTGCTACTTTCACTTCAGGTGCTAACCGCACGAACTTTCCAGCCACCCCAATACAATACTCAGAATTATAAGAATGAAGTTCAAGTTGCCTCTGTTTTTCCATCATCGTTTCAACCTTCCGCTTCATGTTCTCCTCAAATTTTAATACGTATTCTTGATAGTAGTCATGCAGAGTGGCTATACCGCCCACGCCAGTTTCCAGCAGCACCCTTTCTACTATGTCCTACAAGAATACATGCACATCTCTCTTTCGTTCGAATACCCCATATTCATAAATTAAACGACAAGTATTGAAATTCATTTACTGGAAAACCGTGATTCTTTTGTTCATACGCTCCTTTCATTAGCAACGCTATCCTCCTTAGAAAATGGTCCGCGATGTCCGTAAGTGTTTCTATAGCTATATCCGAAGATTTTTCAAATCCGATATGAGCTAAAAGAATAATAACCGTACGTCTCAATATGCAACGTGCAGTTTCTGTTGTCAGGTAATGTACGGTAGAAGCACCTTTAAATGTACTTCTAAAATAGAACGA
>NW_017166723.1:168185-179887 GCF_001652005.2 Ceratina calcarata | reverse complement strand
ATATTTTAATAATTGTTATCTTCAATATGTGTTATGAAGTGAGCATCTGACTTATTTGGCGAATACAAAAAACTTGTTGATTCCTAAGTAATCTTACTGTATATGATCGGATTGTTTATCCATTAGAAGATCAGTGTCAGGGCTAATTGATTCCTCCATAACTTGTCTCCAAACATTTTCTATAATGTCTGGAGTTATCACTTCTTGCTTGAGAGTCTCCCTTGCTGGTAGTTCTCCCCATAGAGAGCCCATTCCAATATTTTTAGTAGACTTCATGGTAAAAACAATAACCTACATAAAATATATTAATAAATAAATTCTATATTTAAATAAAATAAATTTTAATGTATACATAGATGTTACCCAAAATATGAAGACCACATGTTAATTATAGACGTGATATATGAAAAGTAGCAGATATGATATAAATAATGAAAGGAATTTCTATATAAATCACACTTTTATAGTTAATATGATAAATTTTGCATAAAAATCAGTAATCCGGTTATAACAGATTCTATCTGTTACTTAAAAGAGAATTATAATAAAAAAATTTATCTGTTATTTACTTTTACTTCAGAATTTTCAATTAATTTTCTATAAAGAATAGCGCAAACTTAAGTATTTACATATTCCTTATTCACTGCTGATACGTGGAAATTTTGTTAACTATCAAAATACATCGATGCAAGTATTGAATTTTGTATTAAAAAGACGCGGGCACACAGGCATGTGTATACAGCTCACGTGCTACGATCTACAGTTGTGTACGTCATTGCAATTTGGTTAAAAATCTGCAATCGGACTATTATCAAGTTTAATAAGTGCCGCGGGTTCAATTTAGGTGAGCACAATTATTCGAAGATTGTGTTCCTTACCAAACGAGTTCACGCGAACGAAGTGAAAATTTAATAAGCCTCACATCTCGTTTTGTTTATCCGAAGTTGACATAACTACCTACACTTGTTAGGTTAGAGTCATATTATACTTGAGCGCCATTATTTTATTCTGCTGCATCGATGCATAACTATTAATCGAGATTCCTTTCGATACATTACAAGAATCGATAGCATTTAAAGTGTGAATCAGTGATAATGCCAAACAAAAGATATTATTAATTTACAAAATAAAAATTTCCTTATCATTGTATTAAATTAATTTCACGTGAGTACCAATCATTTTCTTCTTCATTCATACTTACATACGCGACTATCCCGTACGTGTCTTATAAGATTGTTTATGATCAACCAGTTTTCTTCAATTATCACTTGTATAAGCAAAGTAGTTTGTTCTATAACATTAGCAACGAGTTATTTGACGTAGACTCATTTTGTTAAATTTCATGTGAGTACCGATCGTTTTCTTATTTACTTATGCTTACATACGCGACAATTCCGTACATTTCTTAGCAAAAGATAAAATATTATAAACGTTTATCATTAGCAGTCAAATCAAAATCTAAATAAACCTATGCTTGATGAAATCTGGAAAATCATGAAATTTATGTAAACTTACAGCGCAGTAGAGCAAAAGCACGCACAATATTCTATCAGCTACTGTTATTAATAAAATATAAAACCATAGAATCAGAGAACTGATGTGTCAAATAATAAGAACATGTTTTCCGATAAAAATAAGCAAAAGTTGTTACTTTCGCTCGTATTTATAAGACGAGAATTTTAGTATGCAATTCGTTTAATTTAGCTTGCGTGTAACTGCAAGAACAATGGAAAACGCGGCAGCTTCGATTCTAAAGCGAGCGGTAGAGATGGATAATAACAAACAGTATACAATGGCTTTAGTATTGTATCAAGAAGGTGTACAAATACTTCTTGATTCCAGGAAAGGTACTTATTCTTCTGCTTAGTCCTTCACGTATTTATGCATATATTACAATAATTTAACTGAATAACTAATGACATGTACAGAAACAAAGGATGAAACTAGACAGAAGTATTTCTGTGCCAAAGCGTCGGAATACTTAGACCGGGCTGAGAAAATAAAAATTTTAATTGAGACTCAAAAGGCTAGTGGAACTTATAGAGAATTAATTAGAATCGAAAAAGACAGCACAGGCCACGGTTATAATACTGTCTTCGGGAGATTCTTAGATGCAAAAGTTACCTACATCGATATCGAAGATCCTTATATAAGAGCATTTTATCAGGTACCTTTTATACGTTAACGCCAATTTGAGCATGTTCAATAAATAATTTTGTATTTCCAGTGCCAGAATTTGCTGAGATTCTGTGAATTGGCTGTGAGGAAGTGTCCCGCATTATCGAAGATATCTTTAATCACAACTATAGATTCGGACGATAAGAATAATCAAATAACGAGATTAGAAGAATTGAAAGAGAGTTTATCGTCTCACCTCATTTCCTTCGACGTGAAATTCTCTGATACTCTACACGACAGACAAATAGTGTAAGGCTATTCGGATATATTTATAATTTAGTATTATTCAGGTGTACATAACTTTAACTTTGTTTCAGGCTTAGCAATGGTTGGATAATTAAAATAGGCCGTGGATTGAATTACTTCAAAGCGTCGAACGGAAAGTTCGTACTGGGTGCTTGTGATCTTGAATTGAGGCCGTGTTTAGAAACAACTATAGACATTTTCCACAAGAGTCAACTGACAAAGGATAACACGTAGAGAGACATATTGGTTTTATGTATTCATTATATCAATCAGGGTTACATATATGTATTTTGTGCATACTGTACGATACCTGGGCTGTGGAAAGGTATTTTTATCTATTTTTTACGGATTTTTACACGAAAGATTTTAAGATTTTTTATCTAATTGTATAAACACGTAATATAAATATTCCTTAAATTTAGGTGTACATCAGTATTTTTTATATGAAAATATTTAATCATGTCATTGTATATAAACATAAAATCTGTTTTTTATAAAAAAAATATACATATATCACATGTACAAACGTTCTTTTATTTCAACCGAAACTGTTGCAATCGCTAGCCTTCGCAATGTCTATTTGCTTCGCGGCTCTTTTGCACGCTCTCCTCAACGACTTCGTGTAATTTAGCAAGCCAGCCTCAATCCGCTCTTCGTCTTCGGTCGAAAGATCTTCGACCGTGTACGTCGGAAGGCAGTCCGCGCCGCCTACGGCGACTACTTGCCTCGCGATCTCTGGATCCACGCAGAGTCTAGTGAGCGCGGCGGCGGCGGTGATTTCTAATCGTCTGTAAGCATCCTCTAAGCCGGGCGGTCTCATCCTCAGGAAAGAAACGAGCGCGATAGATGCTCGAGCTTCCGCCAGGTGTTTCCGGGCTTCAGGAATGCGTGCCAGCTCACTGATAAGCGCCGCTACCTGCTCCATCAGCCAAACATTCTTGCCTACCGATTTCTTCGCCGTTTTCAGCAGTTTCTTGATCGTGTCGTGTTCCAGAATCACGAAAGCGCACTTCCTAGACTTAGACAAATGATTAAACGCAGCTGCGACTAACAAGGAGGTCTGACCACAGTTAGTATTCTCGACTAGACGATTCAAAGCCGGTATCAAATCGTTCACGAATGGCTCCAAATATGGGAGACCTATGGCATCGACCCATGGAGCAGTTATCTGTACGATCAACGCCGTGGCTTCCATACTCTCCTTCTCCGAAGTGCTCTTCGCAATTAATAAGTCTGTTAAGATTTCTGGACCACCGTCTTTAATGAATTGATTTATCGCCGCGGCGGAGCAGCAAACGCTTGCTAGAGCGCGTAACGAAGTTGCCACGAAATCCACCGACGACCGTCCGGCGGTAATCAGCGACGTTAGAAGTGCTCTTATTCCTGAACATCTAGCGATACTGTTTCCTGCTCTACGTCCAGCGAGGCCCAGTGCAGTCAAAGCTGCCAGAGCTCCTCTAGCTAGTGTCGTATCTTCTTTTGGGGCTTCTTCCAATCCTCGAACTATTCTCTGTAAAAAAGACAACGTATGACATGAACGCATGAAGCATGCATGAGTATGAAGCTTGGCTTTCAGACGCTCGTTGGGGCCAGGAAAACAACGAAGCGATATCGAAGGATTTGCATGATTTTAAGGAGAATCGTGGAAGAATTACCATTTGTAGGAGCACTTTGGAGAGTACAGAGCACAAGAGTAAAAGAGAAATAGTAATGGAGAACGAAGTAGTGACGAAAAAGGATAAACGCCTCGCGAGGGATTTTTCAAAGCAACGGTTCAGGAATTACCGTGGGTGATTCATAGGAGGAGAGAACAGCTGAAAGAACCGCTGTACGTCTATCCGGGAATAGATTACGAATGTCAGCATCAGACCTTCGAGTCCTTCCTCATGGAGAGGAGAGAACGGTTGGACAAATCACCGGTCGTCCTCCAAGAGTGAACTTACGAAGGAAGATTCGCGATTACAGGAGATAACGAACGATATTAGTGGAGAGAACGTGAGGTCATTCTCAGAAGAAGAGAACGGCTGAGAGAACTGCCGAAAGAATAGACTACAGGAAAACTTCGGAGATCTTTATAGAATTATTGTAATTAAATCGAAAGCAAGTTTCAGTAGCAACTTTTTTTATAAAGGACTTCATATACTGTAAAAAAGCAAATATGAATAAATTCTTACTTCGATGTAGAAGTCTAAGCGAGTATCTATAGCGGTGTCGACGTAGTTTTTCATAGCTTGCAACTGTGATAATATTCCCTTCAAACTATTTTGTTGGATTCTACGCGGAGGTGGAGCACCGAGTTCCGAAAGCACGGAGAAGGCGTCTTCCTCTATGGCACGTATGAGCTCCTGCTCTGATCTGCCGCCTTCTAAGTGCGACACTTTACTGAAAGTATACACAGTTCATAAGTATTATCGTCGATAACATAAAATCCTTGAGAAGAGTCATGAACAGGCTTACTTGTAAATATATTTGAAATACTGATCAAATCGGTCCGCCTTGATCAGCAGTTTGTTCGCGGCAGCAGTGGCTAAGGATGACAGTGTCTTCAGATCGGTCATGTCATCATTTTCATTAAAGAGATCCCGAGATTTACGTCGCGGTAGGGATTTGCTCTGAAGTGTGTTGCTGCACTCGTTGTCAGTTTCCATCGCGAGTTCACTTAGCCATACTCTCACCGACGACGATTGCCTATAGACTCTGATATGTAGCCGAGATTTATACGTTGGCTCTGTCACGGAGATGTTAGTAGCCGAGTTCGATGAGTTCACGCTTCTTGCAGCGACCACATCTTCCGGTGGCTCAGATGCATACAAGAAATCGCCGAGACATTCGTCGTCCAAAGAAATGGCAACTGGGGTTGTCGAACCGTCTGTTTGGTCGACTTCCGATCTGGAATATAAATAAAGATTTCTTAAAAAAATTTTGAACGCTAACAAATTATTTTTATAATAAATGTTCTAGTCTAATGGACATTTAAGCATCTGTTGCGACATTTAAAAGAAACATACGAGACATAATTAATAATGATCGGCTAATCGAAGAATTTCATCATTCGTTAAATTGGCAATTAGTATAATAGCTCTACACAGCTAAGTAGCCGCTAAAAACGTGCGATAATGTTTGCTGCGCTTTTAATATCCGATGAACTATTTATCAAGCTGATTAGTATAACGTACACGTAACTGTTTATTTTGGAATGTAATTACCATTATTTGAGGCTTCTCTTTCTTTGTGAAAACATTACAATGCGTTTTTTTCTTATCTTAACAGCTATAAAATTGTATCCGTTGATCGTGCGCCGTGAAATTTATGCAACACCGATTCATCTCAGAAATTGTTTTAGCCTTCTTTACAATTAGAATTACGTGGCATCATTAAAAAGTCATTGCCACGAGACTGATTCATCAAAGCAATTAATATTAATTCATTTTCTCCCTAAATACGTAATCCGACGCATTACGTAACAATAAACAACGTTTTCCTAATTATGGAAATATGCGCTTACTCTTCAATAAAATATCGGTCGCCTACATGTATGTACGTTTCGCTATGTCGGCAATTATTCGTTCATTTGATTCATTCGTTTCATTTATTCGTCCATTCCAAACATTGCCGTTTCTTTAAAAAGTCTATTCGATCCTTCGCCTTTCTTTTACATTTAATCTTCACTCGCGCTACCTGAGGTCCTAAACGCGACACGGCTCTCGGCGCGGTTCCATTTATTGTCATCTTATCAAGCTTCACGAGCACGTCACTTCGCTTTTAAGGGCTGTAGTGTCTGGAAACTACAATACCTTAATCGTGCCATAACGAGACAAGAGTCTCGGCTATCGTCGCTGCGGCATACTTAAAGCGTGACCACTGTCCAATCCGCATAGCCAGGTGTACGAATTCTGTCCAGGGAACAATCGTAGTTCGACAGATATATTGTAACGCAAAAAGGCTGACTAATCGGTAGTTAGCTCCGGGACTTAGGATCGTTCTCTCACGGACGTCGATGACTAATCTCATTTCTTTGACTAACGCTACACAACGTCACCTGCACACGGGCTGCGCGGTAGCTGGAATTCTTCGTACGTTCGTTGTCGTCGCACCGGGACACACCACGCCGGGGCCATGGTTGACTCGAATCGAGTCGCTGTTTCATTTACGTATTCCTCGTGCGGCACGTTGCATTGAATCACGTACCGGCGCGCGTACTTCTACATTCTATAGGGTGTCGAAAAAAAGACCGATACACTCAACATAGATCTATTGTGTAGGTCCTATATTAGGCTTGGTTAGTCTATAGCGTCCCCGGTGAATTTCATGCCTTTATAACTAAGTATATGAAAAACGTAAAGAAGCATATGATAGATAAAATTACATCAAGTATCGACAGCCAAATGCATTGCATGACGTTTATAGGATTGAAGGATACTTAAACATTTATACATAATTTCCAAATATCTTTTTTAGATTGATACTCTACAAGTTTTATTTTGCATAAAAATCCTCTGTCTACTTATTTCTAACGTGAGTCTCGTCATTATCACAGCATATCGAAACAAAATAAAAGAGATATTAAAAACCTCTTTAAATTACACAAGCGCAAACTTTACGAAGTATATATATTATTATCAGTTGTTTCCGCCTATAATGCTGTTATTAAAGCAAGTCAAATGACTTAGTTCGATTTACCAGATTGATCTAGATACCGAGTTTAATTGACGTCGTAAATGCTTGAACGTATATTAATCAACGTTAATTGACAATAAGTCACGGAATTTTCCGGCGTGTTCTATTGATGTTCCGTATCCATATAATAAAGTAATGGGTACATATTGGAGTTTAAACATCTTCAACACTTCAAACATTTTCAAGTACTTCCTATCTAGTTCTTATATTTTTTAGGCGCTTCTTATATACTTCCTATATTCATCTTAAATCTATATAAACATAATCTTATTCCAGTTTCTTTGATTTTTCTCTCTTTCTTGAAAACCTCAGGCAAGATTTTCCGTTCATAAATCAAACTGCGCGTTAGTCATAAGACGTCTCGTGATTCGAGTCACCGTCATCAGAACGCGTTTAGTATAATGAAAATTTAATATTCCAGGCGATACAAAAGTTGCTCTACTTCTAGTGTATGTACAGTGAATAGATAAGGGCATACCATTATAATAGGGATAAACGATAATTTACGAAACGACTACAAGAATGACATAGGAAGTGCCTTACGTGTCGCATTCCTATCGCCTGGTTCACCCGAAGACCATTTATCGTGACGATTCATGTTCTTAAAACATACATTCTTCACACCTTTATCGTTCGTTAGGTGCGGCCTGATTTCAGAGATGATGCCCTTTGATATGGCTCGCCTTAATTTCGTGAGTAAACGCACTCATCGAACATGCAGGTGGAATATATCTTCCGATTTTAAAACGTACAAAAATGACATATTTAATACAGGTGTATCAGTCCATTTTAGTTAGTGTATCTGATCCAAACCCGCAAACATTTTGAACAACTACTGATTACTTTGTATCAATATGCAAATTACCTTTCTGCTCTTGACACGCTTCTTTCGGCATTTGCGTTAAGGACCGCAGTTCGAGAAAAAATTCTAGCGTCCTTGGGCGTCGATGTGTACGTAGGATTTGGGAGCGTTTCATCTTCCAACCATACGGCTTTGAGTCTCGGATTTAATCCGTGTCGTCGATCCTTGACTCGCTTTCGTCTTTTTCGTCTCCTCGGTGTTTCGTTCTCGTAACATTCGGAACAATTTGATCGTTCAGAGTCGGAGAACCCGGAATCGAGGCTTCGTAAGTCTTGGCTCAAGGGACTGCACGATCTGTTTCTTAGAACAATGTTGTTATCGTCCTCTTTGTCTTCGTCTTTTATATCCATCGTGGCTCTGCAAATTAAAGATTGATTACAAATTAAAATAATTTATCGTACCATGGCTTTCATTTTATCTTCAATTCATAGATATAGTATACATATAGTTTACTCTAACAAGAAATCGTATCTTTCAAGCTTGTAAACAAGTAAATAGAAGTTTATTTGAGATCAAGGTGTGGATGACTGATAGAAGGATATATACTTTGACAAATTAAACAAATTGAAAATTACATAGTAAATTATGTATCTAAAAACAAACGCCTATTTGAGTAATGCATAGTATTTTCCTTATGTAGTTCGTATTAGATACTGGTTAATGACATTCAATCAATTACTCTACGTATGAATATGGGAAGAATCACGACAATTATTATTAATCACTTCAATCCTTATCTGTTTCTCTCTGTTTACATACTTAAACGATGTTTTCTTTATTATTTTTCTTACTTTTCGATGACTTTCTTTGATCTACAGTACATATGAATATCATTCTAAAAGAAATGCCTATTTGAATCAACTATACTTTAAAACGTAATCTACAAAAAAATGTGGGTTTCCTTATTGAGCTCAAAATTACGCTGATAGGACGGCAGTACTGAGTCAAAACATAAAAATGGTACATTTTAAATAAATCATCTTATCCAATCAAAAATATCTTGAAATAAAGAAACATAATTTGACTAATTAATATCACTATTAATCATTACAGTGCTTTCGCGCAATATACTCTTGTCGAAAAAAATTGATGTATAAATACCTAGACCGAAATAAGCAGGGGCACTTGAATAGAAAAAGAATGCTGGATTTATCAATCATGATAAGTAAGAAGATCACTAAAAGTTGCGAGGAACTAAAGATCGACGTCTTTAGGAAGCAGTTTCTGTAATAGTTCCAAACCGCTTTAGGACTCGTGTGGTCGTGAATTCGAAGTGATTAAGGTACCGGTACGAAAGTAGCGTTGTGTGTCAACGCGATAAGAAAAGTGCCGATAATAAATGAGCGGGTCACGCTCGGCGAAGCAAACGTATGTATGTAAGTATGTACATCGGCACAATAAATTTCATCCCGAATGCAGCAATTTCACTTACACCTGAGTCATCATATTTTCTTCGTTAATAGTAGTCATCGAATACTGTCGATCATCGTTGTCGTTCGGATAGACGCGAATCGCTGTTACATTTTCACCGTCGGCCGTGTCGCTGGAATTGTTAATGCTGGACGATGGTTCCTCCGTTTCTCCTTCGACTATCTCGAAGTTGTCGCCGACGTTTTGCTTGAATTTGACGAAGTCGTTTCTCGCGGCGAAAGGATCGAGACTTTCTAGATCCTTGGTCGCCATCTGATTCCAGAACACTTTGCTCTGGTGTCTCTTGAACGCGCTCATCTTCTCTGTTTGCTTTCCTCTTTTTTTATTTGCAACTTTCACAACGATTATAATACTGTTAAAAATTCAAGAGAACTCCAACTGCGAAGAGGAGCGCAGTTCAATTCCAACAGTAACGACGAGGATGAGTAGCGGAACAACGCGCGATGCCACACTGGGGTGGTTTCACGGCTCAGCAGACCGTAACGACCCTCCCACAGGTCGCGTGCCCAGAGAACCTTATGGTGTCCGCCGCAACCCCCATGAAGAATCCGACTGGCCTTTTAATTGATACCGAAAACATTCCTTTTAAACTTTCTTCGAATTTTTGAGTTTTTATTCTATGTATAGTATGTATTTTAACGATGTATCGTTATGGAGATTATAAAATGATAAAACCTGAAGAACCACCACAATTTTTATTACTCAATTCAATCTTTATATGTTTTTTTCTGTTTATATATTTTAGCGATGTTTTTTTTTTATTGTTCAGCTTCTATTAGGTGCACCAAAAATATGAAAATAGTCACTTGCAATTGGTTACTCTTTTTAAGAAAACATGAAGAACCACAATTATTATTATTTAGTTCGGTGCTAATTTGTGTTTCTCTTTAAGTCTATCTACCGATCATCAATTAAACGTCCTAACAATTATTAATTCCTGGTCAACAATTAGCGGCGTTATAAGGACGTCATCCACTAATTATATGTATAAAATCGATAACCAATCGGTAGGTAAACGAACGTCGATCGATGCAAACGTATTTGTGCTCCGCGAACGACTGACTCGAATATCGTGTCGCTTCCGACTTCCTCCCGTAAGTCGCTCTCCCTACCCGCCTCCGAGCTCGTAAGCCAACTCGCATGAAAATAGTGCTCCTCCCCTCCTCTTTTGTCGCGTCCATGGGGTGCATACCTCCATCCAGTACGTGTACTCCCGTGTAACCCCTGCGTAACCCCGGCATGTGTGACCCAACTGTAACCGCCAAAGCGTAACTAGGTGCATTCTCTGCGCAAGGGATGCATTGGCGTGAACAGGAAGTCTCCTCGATTAATTTCACCGAATATAGAACAATTTGACGATTACAATTAGAACAGGCGCTTAAAAGAATTGCGAAAATATACACAGTGGCACCAAAAGGTATTGGCACACGAAACGATATAACTTTTTTAATATTGAACTAAACAACATAATTTTTTTGAAAGATTCATCAAGATTGTGCGAACACTCTTTGGAGCCACTGTAAGTTTAAATCTGATTACGTTGTATCTATATTTATTGGCAAAGCTGTTCACCAAATTTCTTACTATTATACGTATATATATGTGTGTGGAATAATAAAAAACAATTGGACCATAAATGTTCCAATTTCTGTTCACCCCACAATATTTATTGAGTTATGATTATATATAAAATGATGGGGGAGAAAGCCAATAAATAGAAATTATTAAGTGACCAGAAACTGGGTCATTTACTATAGAATGCGAATAGCCTTAAATATCTCATTCATCAAGTATTGTTAATTTAAACATGAAACCGAGCAATTGACTACTCGCTTGTAGGCAACAATTGAAATAGAACAAAATTTGCAAGAAGATTGTTTATTAACTATTAAAGACGGGATCTCGACGAACGACGTCATGAAATCACGCCAATGCTATTTTTAAGGGCCAGGTGTGACTCCCGGTTGCCTATCGCTCTTGTGTACGTGTATGAACACGTGGGGGTCCCACTGTGAAAACAGCCTCGAAGAGAGCCGCTTCCACTACAATCGGAACCAGGGGCACGCGCCACTCTGGACATCTGCTTTAAAATGCCGTCAGTGATGAGTGTCCCCTATCGCTGTACGTGTAAATGATTCACTCACAGCTTGGACTGTTTTACTATATTACTTATGTTACATCGATTGCAGTTTATTTATCAGTACACGATTGCATATGAAATTATAGTGCATAGATAGTGCACATGAAATTGACCAACTTGTTTCAAATAACAATTATTATGAATATTAAGAATTATATTTTTAATTTA
>NW_017166723.1:163293-168053 GCF_001652005.2 Ceratina calcarata | reverse complement strand
AATTGATTTTTTAACACAACTTATGTACACATTCGTAGAGAATGAAATGATACTCTGTATTGTGGTTGCCATTTAAATCACTACTTCAGACGCGTGCATATGACGCGCAGGTGAGCAGGTTTCGTCCTCGATCTTCCTTTTAACGATCATTCCGCGGATCCGTGAGTTCACATATTGGAATTTCATTAGTAATGGATTCTCTCGAAGAGGAAATCTCCGAGCGTAGGAGTCCCACAATAGTAAAGCAATAAATGCCTTGTAGTATCGCATTGCACAGAAGGTTACTTGATACCATGAATCAAATCGTCGCGGATTCAATTACGAAAGTACACGCATGTTTACTGATCGCGTAAGTTCGACATTCTTCTACGACTTGTGGAAAGTAAGATTGCACAGTACCTGATACAAAGAGAATGAAAGCGCGTTTGTGATTATTAATCTGCATATGCGGTACCCGCATAATACACTAATTGCCACTCGGACACTATGCGTATGTGAATTACCGCGAACGAAATAATCGAAACGCGAAAATGTGGTTGTTTACTAAAATGCCAAGGCTTTCGCGTGTCAAACCTGTTACCGCGCGCATATCTTCGCAAATCGACTCTTTGGGTGCTTAAAAACTAGCAGTCACGTAATTTTTAATTCTTAATTTATTACAAAAATAAATATGGCACATACAATCATATATTAGTAATAATTCAATAATAATAAAAACAATCATCAGTAATAATTTATTATGGATAAACGTGACTCATAAAATAGTGTGATTTTATGTAACGCGCAAATATGAATGAAGCGTAAAAGAACACAGGTCAGATATTCTTAGGAAGTAGAAGCAAGTCGCACGAGACAATAATCGATTCGTTTATTATTGGTAATTCAGACTTGTCTTTATTCCGCAACGGCCGGTGTCTTATGGCATTGTCTCGGAACGTCACATATGCTCGGGAACGTCTATGCATCCCATGAAAGCATCGGAGGGTCGACCCTATTGTACCACACATTCGGGTCCAATAGGGGACAGCTGGTTGTAGACCGTTACTTAAAGGTGTGCATGCTCAAAACACGAGCATGCTCAGATTAGTCAGTGAAGTTTAAATTCCAAAACAGAGATTCGGAGGTTTCTATCACGTGACGTCTGTATCAATCACTCAATCTTGCATATATACTACTGCACGTAATTGACAATTGAACAATGCACAACTGGCATTATAATTTTTTACATTCAATGAATGTTTCATGTCTCTTTATATAATTATCTGTTTTTAGAGCAGACTTTAGTATGGCATTATAAAATCCAGGAAACACAATCTTTCGTAAGCAACAAGATTTGTGTAATCAAACCAGACAGCTGGTATCATAATAATATACCATGAGAGGTAATAATGATAACTAGACTGCGGATCTTTATGCAAAATAAACCAGATGTAATGTCCATGTAGAAAATGAAATCTAAATACGAATTTCCATTTTATTTTAAAAAACATAGTATGCATTTCACTTTATATATCATTCGATATGAGATCAATTTTTTGTATTTTTTGTACTCTATATTCTGTACGTTCTATTACATAAGTAATTGAAAAAAGGAGTTAACGGTTACCATATCATTTCACTTCTTTATTTATGGGTTGTTCGGGCTCGTCATTCACGTTGTACCTTTATCGCTATCTCCTGCACACCTTAAAAGGAATTAAATTTAGGATCGAATCGGCTATTTGCACACCATGCGCCATCTGTAATCGTAGAAGAACATTCTCGTTGCTTTCCACTGGGACTCGATGATAGATGGTACTTCCCATTCTCCAGATTGTATAAACTGCCTCGCGATTGGAACGATCTAATTTGAAGCCTTTTATAGCAACCAATCAGGGGCACGTTAGAACAGAATGAGCGAAGAA
The DNA here is from genome assembly GCF_001652005.2 of Ceratina calcarata. NCBI lineage: Eukaryota > Metazoa > Arthropoda > Insecta > Hymenoptera > Apidae > Ceratina > Ceratina calcarata. Next base: position 166,149 of record NW_017166723.1, on the reverse strand, counting down.
AATAGAAGGTTAAGTTTCAAATGAGGTCGCCACTTGCAGGCCGACAACTCCTTATTCCTTAGGAATTGTGCTTTGCTGTGTTCTCGATCAAAAGTTATTTGATTAAAAATTGGGAATTCTCCTACTTCATCAGTGAATCGCAATGGTAATTAATTGATTTTATCTTTCTGGTTCTCGTTGCGGAGTAATATTGTCGTAAACATTGGTATTTAAAATGATATCACATTGTTTTAACCCCCGGTTTCGTGAATGAACGTATGACAAATGGCGCACGTGTGTCAATAAAATCATTTTCAATTATTAACCATAATATTAATTTCCTGCAAGATAAAAACAAATTTTCATGTTCTTGCAATTACGTTCTAAATTATCTCATTATGTGGTTTTATTAGCTCAAAAGATAAGCTTAGAGAAAGAACTATTAAGATGTATCGTCTCTTAAAATATAATAACTTATGAAAATCTAAATATCATTTTCAGGTTTCCTTGAATCCTGTCAGGATCCTCAAGCATGAGGCAGAGGAAGAAAAAGCAGAGATTGCTAGGCTAAGCTTGTTCGTGGGAGCAATAGCTATCGGCGATTTGGTAAAGTCTACTCTTGGCCCAAAGGGCATGGACAAGGTATTAGTTTCCCATGGTAGATCCGCAGGCCAAGTTCAGGTCACGAACGATGGAGCGACCATTCTTAAAAATGTTGGCGTTGATAATCCTGCTGCAAAAATTTTGGTAGACATGTCCCGCGTACAGGACGACGAAGTTGGAGATGGCACTACTTCTGTGACTGTTCTCGGTTAGTACAATTAAACGTAATCGTAATCGAATTAAAAATTTCCAATTAAAGTAAATATCAATTATAGAACTTCTAACTCTAATTTAAGAATGTATTTAAAGTAATTATTTATGTTTCCAGCATCTGAGTTGTTGAGAGAAGCGGAGAAATTAATCGATCAAAAGATCCATCCACAAACTATAATCTCTGGCTGGAGAAGTGCGACGAAGGTAGCGAGGGACGCATTGAAAAATACTGCGGCTGACAATTCCGCAGATCCCGAACGTTTCTGTGAAGACCTGCTGAATATCGCTCGCACGACTTTGAGCTCGAAGATTTTGTCCCAGCACAAAGAACATTTCAGCAAGCTTGCTGTAGACGCTGTCTTGCGTTTGAAAGGATCCGGCAATCTTTCGGCCATTCAAGTCATTAAGAAGCGCGGTGGGACTTTGTACGATTCCTTCCTTGAAGAAGGATTTTTGCTGGACAAGAAACCGGGAGTACATCAGCCACAGAGAATAACTGACGCCCGTCTACTTATAGCTAATACTCCCATGGATACAGATAAGATTAAAGTAAGCGAGAGATATCGATATCAATCTTAAAAAATCGTGTATACTTTAGTATATTATATTCATATTAAATATTTATTGTTTGGCAGGTATTTGGTTCTAGAGTTAGGGTTGATTCAATGGCGAAGATTGCGGAGCTGGAATCTGCAGAGAAAGAGAAAATGAAGGTAATATATTATTTCAAAGTAAGATAATCTTTTTGTAATACGTTGCTTTCTTCCAACGTAGGATAAAGTTGATAAAATCATAAAACACGGCTGCAACGTTTTCGTCAATCGACAATTAATTTATAATTATCCGGAGCAACTGTTCGCCGATGCTAATATCATGGCTATCGAGCACGCCGACTTCGATGGTATCGAACGACTTGCCCTCGTCACCGGTGGAGAAATAGTCAGTACTTTCGATCATCCTGAAATGGTGAAGCTTGGCAAATGTGATCTCATTGAACAGGTATGGATATAATTTTAGTTTTTACAGTTTAAAAAAGACAACAACAAATTAAAAGTATGTTTATTTGTTTAGGTGATGATAGGTGAAGATACCTTATTGAGATTCTCGGGAGTTCCTTTGGGCGAAGCTTGCACGGTTATCATCCGAGGTGCCACGCAGCAGATTCTTGACGAAGCCGAGAGGTCCTTGCACGACGCTCTCTGCGTATTGGCAGCTACCGTGCGCGAAACGAGAATCGTATATGGTGGAGGATGCAGCGAGATGATAATGGCCTGCGCCGTGATGAAAGCTGCAACTTCCACTCCAGGGAAAGAAGCAGTTGCAATGGAATCGTTCGCTCGAGCATTGCAACAGTTGCCCACTGTCATCGCCGATAACGCCGGGTACGATTCCGCTCAACTGGTCAGCGAATTGAGAGCTGCGCATAACTCCGGCGCGAATACCATGGGCATTGGTAAGTTCATCCTTTATAAGTATTATTATATTTGTTACTAGGCTGCGGATTTTATTCAATTATGAGAAAATTAAATGTGCAGAAATAATGAATGCTGCGTGTAAAGTAATAAACGATTCGGAGTATTAAAAGCTGAATGGATATTTCTATTTTTGAATGATTAAACTAAATTGATACCATAAACATTTTATTTTCCACAAGACCCACAGTCTATTTATTATTGTTGAATATATTGATAAGAAATTTTCTGTATTTTGTGTGAATAGATATGGAAAGTGGAAAAATTGGCTGTATGAAACAATTAGGTGTGACCGAATCTTGGGCAGTGAAGAGACAAGTTTTACTTAGTGCATCAGAAGCAGCGGAAATGATTTTGCGTGTGGACGATATCTTGCGTGCGGCGCCCAGGAAGCGTGTCAAGGACCGTGGACGTTGTTAATTCCATGAACGATCCGTCATTGCTTTATTTGCACTGCTTTTTGTAATGCGAATTACAAACGATTTAGCTTCACATTTTTTTGTTATTGAACATTAATATTATGAATTGATGTTAAGAAACACTATTTCTTCGATATTCTAACGTGTAATATTTTAAATCAGAATTCTTA
>NW_017166723.1:160734-163057 GCF_001652005.2 Ceratina calcarata | reverse complement strand
ACTATTGATATGAAGATATTATCATATCTAATTTGTATCAACCGGTATTGCCAAGTCATTTGACATTCGATATTCACGAACAATTGTTCGGTAGAAAATTATAAAAAGAACACTGTGAAAAAAATTAGTGTAATGAATTTTAACAAGAGGACGTAGGTACTAAAAAAGCCGAATGCGATCTACAATGCATCGAATGTAGCGACAGAGTAATTCGTCGCTTTAATATGCGAATCGTAGTTTCGAGTCGTAACCGAGTTTGTCGAGATTCGGATTACAAGCGAAATTGATCATCGGAGGTGGGCCGCACATAAGTACTAACGTATCAGGAGACGGAGGGAACATATGATCTTTTATCATATCTGCGTTTATGTGACCTGTACTGTACGGCCAGTTCTCGCTGCTACTGTCTACTGTGTACCACAGTTTTAACTTATTAGGATGATTTTTCGCAATATCGTCTAATTCGTCTCGCAGTAATATGTCTTTCTCCGTTTGATTAGCGAAAAGTAGAGAAGCCTGAGTCTCATCCGTAGGATCTTTTACTATAGCACGTATTAACTGCAGCATAGGCGTGATTCCTGTCCCACCAGCCAACATTACAACCTGCGTTGGTATTAAAAAAGAACATTTATTTTCATACAATGTATTTTCAGCAAATTTAATGGACGTACCTTTTTAACGTTATATTCTACTGGTGGATCCTTCCTTAAAATTTTTATACAATATTTCCCCTGGCCTTTATAAACGAGCCTCCCAGAAGGTCCCCTGAAATCTACCGTTTCTCCAATCTTTAAGTTATCTAAGTACTGAGACAGTTTTCCTCCTTCAGGGAATTTCGGATGCACATTTTTGAAATAGACCTACGAATTGTTTACTTGAAATTTTTATAATAAAATCCATGTGGAGGGAAAACAACGATATGTATTGAAGAGGGGTAAGGTTCCAGCCTGATATTAGATTAGTGATATTTGATTATTAGATAGATGGAGAGTACAGAGGTGATACAGAAAATGTAGGGAACATAAGGAGTTTTAGAGAAATAAATAAGAATAATAATAGTAATAATAAAATGCGCGTTGTTATATAGTCTCCTATTTACCTTAATAACAAGATCTACATAGCCCTGGTCATCGTCACTTGAGACAGGCGTATAAGAACGTATAACAACTTCCTCTCCAATTTTTGCTGTTATATGTACATGTTGGCCAATCGGCAATCCCAGCACATGATCCGATGTTGGCAACTTAAACCTGAACTTCCTCGTATCATGGCTTATTACATCCTTCTGCATTAAAGGTAAACTGTACTTAACAACTGGATCAACTAATAAAATCGGGGATTTCTTTTTCTTATCACTGCTCCAGCTTTTGTATAATTTTACTGCTAATCCTATTACAGCTATTGTTCCCACAGCAGCCAATATAGGTAAAACCTGGAAAATTCATATTTTAAAATTGAGTATTTAAAAACTATAAAGGTCTATGTATTTCCTTGATTAATTATTAACTTCTATGAAAGTAGTGGAATTTTACGATTCCCTTAATGACAACATGATTGCCATCTCACAAACATTAATAGATTTCACGTCAAATGTTGATTACTCAATCCGGATGCATGAACAGATTAATAAAATTAATAGCTACTATGAAACAATGAATAATTAGTTTCAGGAAGTCGAATTCTCGAGGTTATTCATAATCGAACGAAATCAAAGCAGGTGATTAACTCTTCCTAAGTGTTCGAGCCAAGAAGCTTTTCTTTATCGATTTGCATGGACTTACCAATGATCGTAAATTTGGCATCGTGAATTAAATCGCACGTGGTTAAGACCTCAATGAAAGAATGCTGAGGTCGAGGCTAAGTTGCGACCGCACTAGATGAGATAAATAGAGGGGATAAATAGAAAAAAGTTTCCGTAAGACGAACGATGAGGTACGGTACGGATGGTCTTGCGTGCGCGAGAAAAAGCAAAGAGAAACGTGTTCCTCTCGACACCGGTGCTTCGGAAAAATTTCTGCGCGTACCATACGTATCTAGAGGAATCACCGGCGCGTATACGGGGTCAGAAGACACACCGGGGCGCTACCCTTTAAAATAGATCTTACTTCCCTCGATCTAAGAACAGTTCTACTATTCCAATGTATTTATAGCTGTACATACTACAAATGTGAGATAAATGGGTCTTTACGGATGGAACAACGTGTTGTTTCATAATACCACAAAAATATGACGTAACAAAAGAAATTATACAACGGTAATGACAAAATAAATCGTCTTACTCATTGTTGGTGATTATACAACAGGGCTTCTGTTTCATAATTTT
>NW_017166723.1:142802-160303 GCF_001652005.2 Ceratina calcarata | reverse complement strand
TATAAATTCAAAACGAGTAATAAGTCTATGTCTTGTTTTTACAATGCTCGATGCGACATCAATACTGTTGGATTTTAATATAATTTTGACGCGTCAAAGTAAAAAGAATTTTAATGTACGTGATAGTGATGAGCGTACGTTAAAATTGTTTTTATTTTAACACGTCAAAATTATGTTAAGATCCAACAGTATCGATATCAGATCCAGCATTGAAAAAATAAGACATAGACTTATTACTCGTTTTGAATTTCGTTCCCTTATGGGAAATTAACACTTGCTCATAGCTGGCTCAATTTCATTGTTATTAGCTGTATATAATATATATTATATCCATATATATATCCATGTGGAAATTCCGCAAATCTTACAACACTGGATTCAAGTGCATGTTGCATCCTGACCTGAGTTCCACTTTTCCTCACCAGACGCGCTGGGTCGAAATTCCGCAAATCTTACAACACTGTCAGTCCATGCCCAACAGTGTCCACTGCTGCTGTCCTCTCACCTTTCACCTCTGTCCCCTCTGTCGTAGAAGGAGAAGGCAAGACGAGTTGTCACGTTGTCAGATAGTAGTACGAGTAATTATTAAAAAGTAAAAATGTATGCGGTTCAACGCGTCCTTACGAGATCACCGAAGCTGCTCAAAGTAACTGAAAGTCAGTGCAGGACAATTCTCGGTACTCCTCCCAGAGTGCGAGTATCTTTTGCTGTGAGTATATATTTTGATTATAACATTACATAATAGTTTATTATTAACAACTTTTTGATAATTAGAAGTAAAGTATATAACATAGATTTATATTACATTAGAGAGTATTAAGAATTTACGTTTAATTAAAATTTCGGTATCTTTTCCGCCTGTATTTATATTAGAAAACCGTGTATGTGTTAATAAAATGATAGGTTAGTTCATATATACATACAAAAGGATCCAATTAAAGCTGCAAAAAGTTGGATTGACTGAAAATCTTTGAAACAGATCAAACATACTTATCATAGACATTTAGTTGAATAATAATTTCAACCAAGATATTGGAGACATTTAGTTAAATAACAATCCCAACCAAGATATTAGAAACATTTAGTTAAATATCAATCCCAACCACTATATACTGTTACACAATTAGTAGTTACAAGATTTTTTTTGTTACAGGAAAAAATGGCTATGGGTGCAGCACTTTGGCTAGGGCTGATGACCATTCCATTGTACATTTCATGTAATATAAAAAATTACAACGCACACTCAGAATCAGAATAAATATATGTAGTTGTATTCTTAAGTTTGTAAATTAGGTATCGTAGATGAATGTAACTGGATTGTTTGAACTACATAAAGTCAAATAAAATTGTTCGTCATCTCTCGAAGGACTGTACTTACGATCTGTTCACTTTGCATAAAAATTGATCTTTATTCCACATGTGCCTATGCATAAATTTATTATACAAACATTTGCAGTCTTACATATGTAATTATACAAAAAATATAGTACCATGAACAAAGATCAGAATCTATGTGCTATAGTAAAAGTGTAAATGTAAATATATTAATGGAGTTTTATAAAAGAGTATCAACTGTGCAAGCCTAATTAACACTTGAGGAGTCTAAGCTACAATAGAAATAAAGGCTAAACCGTACCCCAGATTATTATTTGATTTGCTCTAATCAATGTTGAGTGACTAGAAAGAAGAAAAAAGATATTCTTTGCACATGTTCATTTTCAGCGAATAATGCAAGCGAATATTTGTTTAAGTATATAACAATGTTAAATCTGTAAATTCCATTGCTTGTAAACACGTTTACTATAACATATGTACACATATATAAACAGTAATTTATAGTCGAGTTAAAAATCATTATATCGATGACGGTTGCTTTATGAAATTTTATGCTATTAAGAATGTCACAGTGGGGTAGTAAAATATCAAATTCGTGAAATTGCAAATTCTGTCTAGGGTTACTATACACAGGCTTGAGCTTAATTTAATTTGTTTCTATTTGCACCGTTAAGTTTCTACTATTACGAGAATTATAAAAGTTGACCTTAAATCTACTTATATGCTGATAAATAGACTGCAGATGTTTATGCAAATCCATATTTTTATAATTAAAATTAAAGAAATGAAACGCATATAAACATCTACTCTCTCGTCTGTATAACTTGGATTTTATTTTTGTACATATATTTCTAAATACTGTGTTTCTTTAAATTCCCATAAATGCAAGAACATCCGCAATTTATTCATAAAACTAATTTTTATTTATCCATGCGAACTTTACGACAGTAACTAATATTTATAGCATATCGTTAAGAATCTCAGGTGAACCATCGTTTACAGTTTGCGATTACATTACAGGTATGTAAAATACTTCAACATTTGCAGTTTCGTTGTAATTGCTCAGTTTTGAAATAAGCTCGATATTGAAAAATAATTTTTTAATTAAATCAATCACGAAGCGTATGGGACGGATCCTGTTCTATCTTTTTATATTTACGATGAAGGACTAAAATAAACTCTGGTCCTGTTATCACGATTCGAATACTCAACGATTGAAAATATATCTTCTATTGTGTCGACCGTGTCTCCGTTTTTTCAAACACGTGGCGCAACATTTTTCTTGTACGATCGATGACACGTCGCACATGCGTCTGTATATCGCGCACATTGATGCCGGGACGATAGTATCCTTGCAATCTGAAACATTACACATACCCGTTGAATTCGTTATTGTGTAATATTACTTGTTATTTATATTATATGCAATTTATTTATTTATTATATAGTCCAATAATAAAAAAACTTTTAATTTCTTGTTTCGAAAAATTGGTTGGATAGTAGAAATATTATCGTAGCTTCTTGCGTGAGGACTTGCGTTCTTGCGTTTGATTTTATGTAGTGCGCGTAGAAATGCAAAAGGAAGAGCGCGCAGTAAATAAATAAATAAATACAAGTGCAATTACCGGATTTATCGTTGGCGCATTGCCGCCTGTGATAACACCGCTTCGTATCGATTGGCCTTCTCTCGGTGTTGCATTCGTCGGACAGTAACTCCGTTATACGGTCACGACACTCGACCTCCCTGTGTTTAACGCCGATCCTGGTCTGACAGGTCGCGTTGCACGATTTCCATTTTCCTATAAGCACGATAGAATAGTATAATAAATACGGCATAAGGTAAGAAGTAGAGCTCACCGGTAACCCATCGTGCGCCCTGACACGATTCGACAGTCGTCGGTCTGTTGTCCGAGTTGCAGTCTCCCTGCGTCGAACACGTCACCTTCCGGGACCGTTTCCCGTTCCAGCATTGGCTCCACTTCGAGACGATCCACTTTGACTTGGTGTTGTACATAGAATTTTCCGGATTCTCGTCGACCACGTTGTCGAATTCGAGAATCTCCGGTTCCTCGGTTGTTAGACTATCGACGATCGTGATGCCGTCCTGATCGCTGGAGCTCACGTTGTAAAAAGAGGCGTCTTTGCTGTCCGCATAAACGATCAAAGGCGGCTCGGTCGAAGTGCAGGGTGGTAGATTGGGACAGGGACCGACTTCCTCGGGCCTCGCGTTGCGATTACAGTCGTGATCGGGCAGGGCGAGGTCCGATCTGTCCGGACCCATTCCCGAAGAAACGCACATAACCGATCGCTTCCGAAGGGCCCCTTCTCCGCATGTCACTGGACACATCTGCCACGGTCCGACCCACCATCTAATCAATGTAAAAGATATTTGATTTGAGAAATGTTGTAAATATATTTCAAAACTTAATTTAAGTACAATTAATAAGACATCGTGGGACAAAAAATGTTTGCTTTCATATATTGTCGGCTGGGAGACGAAACGCAATAATTCACAATAATTCCCAGTCGACGATGTATAATTAATAAATAAATCAAAGGAGATCACAAAACTAGAGTGCAATACATTTCACATTCGTCAGACGAGCTTTTAAATTCGATGGATTTGTAGTTCGATTTTTGATTACTCGATGGAAAGGTTTACGTTTTACCTGGCCGGGCAGGGATTTAAATTGCATTCCCGCAAGATCGATTCCGGCTTTTCGATGGCTTCGCAAAAGTGATCCTCGACAACGCCACTCTTCTTCTCGTTACAAACCGCTTTCGAGAGTTGCGTGCCGCCACCGCAAGTGGCCGTACATAACGACCAATCGGAAAATAACCACGAGTACTCCGGGGCCCGGTCGGGCTCTTTTTTCGGCACGGTGTACTCGTATCGCAGTCCAAAATTTCGATAGTGTCCTCTGGAAATCAACTGTGGTGATGGGGCAGTGTTATTGAGAATGAGAAGAAACTAACTACGCGTATGTAAAGATTCGAGGTAAAGAAATTGGGTAGATTTTCAATTTAAGGGGCTAGGGTAGTCATTCGACTTCTCTAATATTTGTCGGTAAAATTTTGATGTTTTTTAATATCTAGAAAAAAATAGCGCAAAATATGATTTCATTTTGATTTCAGCATATTTTGATTAAAGAAAGACATCTTTTTTTGAATCGTGAAATTTCTGTATAAAAGTTTTTACTCATCTCCCAGAATTTAGAAAAAAAAAGACAATCCAGTGTTTCGTGGAACACTTTGTACATCTACATAATCTAATAAAGTACGTAGTTAAATATGCAATAGAATCAAAAGAGAACTTGTAGAACGATGTGAAATACATACGTAGACTGCGATATCTTCTTTGATAGGACCGGGAATTCGGACTTTTTCCTTATCGCGATCGCGCTCATAGAGAGCTGGTGTCCCGGCTACTTCGTATTCACCTGCTAAAGTTATCTGCCTATCCAATTCGAATGAAAATCATTACTTTACATACGCAGTGTATACATAACTTGTTTATCGTGTCATAACAAAACAATGCATGCATCTTCTTTAATGATGTATGAGCCGAAAGATCTCTATCTATCTACAATTTTCTACAGTGGTTTAATAATGTAATATCTAATAACTATTAAAATTTGAATTCTCATGTAAAGACTCATACAACTCTAAGATTGTTCTGCCCATAAGTTCACACATGTTTGAAATTATACAAATACTAATCAGCTATTAGCTATTATCGTATGTACTAAGCCCTCTAAATGTAAAATTAATAAGAAAATAAGAAGCTTGTTTTATAGTTACATCAATTTAAGATTAACATTTTAATAAAATGTAGCTGAAAACTTGTTAATTAATGTATGCAAGATAAGATACAATAAAATCATGTGTAATAATAAGATACCTCTTTCCATTAAGGAAGTATTTTTCAGAGTTCGGCACACCTATACCGATGTAATTTCTACTGTTCCCAATCTCTTCGATCTTTATATTCCTCGAACCTGTGGGAACTACGATAACTTCCTTGTAACCTGGCCCGTCGTTCTTATCGTAAACACCTCCCGTCGTTTCGCACTGTGTCCCATCCCCATGACAGATCCCGCAACGATCCTCCGTGGCATCCGAATCGACTGCCCAGTCACAGCCAACCTTCTGTTTAATAAAGATATCGAAACTACTATTTATATCGGAATTTTAAACTGTAGTAGCATTATCGGACACACTAAGGAAGAAAAAATAGACTGACGCGACAGATCCCGGCGATGCACATATCCCTGGTACCGACGTTGCATGGCGTACCGTCGAGAGCGGCTTCACCCCATGGAACAATCACGCTCTCCTCTGTATCGGTGCAGTATAATTCGCAGGGCTCCGCTTTAATCGAGGACAATATTTGTTAGTATTCAATTGATTAATATTTTCTCGGAATACCAAGCGAGTTGGTCATAGAATAATTTAACGACGCGCAATATTAAATGGGCAAATACATATAAACACACTGATATACTATGTACGCATATAAATTATGGAACGAAGGATTATCAGGTGTAGATCCAATGTTCATTTAATGATTTAGCAACGTACAGAAATAACTGATAATTTATTTAAATTAAATGTATGATGTAGAAACTATATTTCCTGCGTCTCGACGAAATGCTTCATATGCTTCTCCTAGTATAAGATTCGAATTCTAAATGGTCGTAGAGATGAAACGAGTGACTTACTCTGATCGAAGTAAGGCAGCCAAGTGTAATTCTTCCCTTTATAAGCCTTGTCGTCGTAATTGCTGCACTGGACCGCCCTGAAGCTGGGCGTTCCCTCTGGGCATGGTTCCGTATTACAGATCTTGTACCGGCGCCTCTCGCCGATGCAGAATTTACCCTCGTGCGCCGGTTCCGGGTGGTCGCATTTCCGCTCGACTATCGAGACGCCCGCGCCACAGGTCCTCGAGCACTTGCTCCACGAGCCCCACTCGCCCCATCCACCATCGATCTGACGGGGCCTGTCCACAATCGGTACGCATTCTTGGTTCTGACACCACTACGACAGCGTTACATTTATTTTTGGTAACAAGCGACAGATCACTGCTTCTTTTAATTATACTATTAATATAGTATAATAGTAAAAAAATTATGATTATAAATAAATTCTATTAATAATAATATGGCCGTTTTTTTGTAACGTAAGTAGATTTCTTATTAATGTATCTGGCTATTCGAGACAAAATATATAAAAATAAGAAATAGATAAAATTGTCAGTCAAAGATCATCAAAGTCATTCATAAGCCAAATAAAATAATTATTATTTATAGGCATGATAATAAATATTTCAGAAGATGTACACTAAAGCTTGTACGAGAAATTGACTTTTGAAATTGGTTCTACTTGAAATCTCTAAATGTATATTAAACCGCATAAAAATATTCGTACCATGTGTTTACCGCAATGTGTTCCAGGTGCAGCCGGATGAAGCATGGTGGTGCATGCCCCGTCGACGATGCACCACAGTTTCGAGCAGATCTGCGGACAAAATCATCGAACTCTATCCACTATACTAAAAATGTCTCGTAGTCTATTTACATATTTCTTCCTGTCACCTCTTGCAAGGGGGAACAGACGGAGGCCTCCTTGACGCCGAACTGAAGCCTGCACTGGTGTTCCGCGTTGTACATCGCGCCAGGTGGTAGGTCTGGATATGTGTAGTCATTGTCCGCGGGCTCGTCTTCTAGACATTCCCCTTTTCCTTGACTGGAAAAATAATTTTTTAATCATTTATGAATTATAGAAAAAATTAAAACGACTCCTTACTATTATTTACAAAATGAAAATTTATGACTTTTTAGCTGTATATATATGTGAGTTTATAATATATGTAGAATTTTATTAAGTAAGAAGGATATGGGAAGTTATCATCTTCTAAATGATTATGAAAATTGAAATCAGACTAGAACCAGAATATTTATTTCTTTACTGGGAGAAACCTTCTTATGCCTTTTATTGTATGTATTTTAATATTAAACTCACTCCAAGAAATTAGTGATATCTCTCCTAGAACATCTGGACCAAGCGACGCCGATGGTATCTACCTCGAAGGTCGGGGTCATCACGTGAAGGGTGTCACCATCCCGTTTGCTGCATCCGATCTTTTCTGTGTCATGGTACATGCCGAAGCTGTAACCGAAATCCAATCGTAAACCACTTCACTGATCAATGAAATTATCTTGAATGTTGGACTCTTTTTACGAACGTATTTAAATTAAGAGGAGTACAATGAATAAAATAATGAATTTTCAAGTGTCGGTCCAATAGTGACAAATTTTTATGTAAAATAAAATATTTATGGTAACAGTTCAAAAATATCTTTTATGGATTTTCATCATTTATCGTTTTTTATATCTTGAGTAGTTTTGTATATTTCATGCAGCCTTTCTGATTTCTGCATACTCCATTTGGTTATAAATATAAAATCTACGTTCATAAATATATAATCTGCAGTCTTCGTCTATTAGAAATACTCCAGATCTATTTTCTTTCACTTTTCCTTAATATAGTAGCTGAGCTATAAGAGTCGCAATTTGGGTATCATTGGGTTATTACTTATTAGTATATTTGAATAATTATTTAACTGATCGGGAAATATAAATTATTACATATTATATATTATACAAATATTAGTGGGTTGAAGGAGAGAATTATTTCATTGATTAGGTGAATTCGATTAAGAATGCTATGAGGCATTCTTGGTTCGAGTCTAATTTCGAATCCGCTGCGAACGTTTAGCAAATACGACACCGGGGAGTTTGAAGATGGATCGAACGCGTTCTCGCTCACTTGTGGCCCAGCTCGTGGGTGACGGTGTGCGCGAGCGTGATCCCATTGTCCTCGTTGACGCTGCAGCTGCGGTCCGGCTGGCACATTCCGGCTACGTGGGCCACTCCCAAAGTGCTGCACGGCGTGTTCGCCCTCGAGCAAATGTCCTCCCTTGTCACGAGGATCGCCACGTCATGATGATTCGGGTGCGAGTCGTCCGCCGGATTCAGTTTCTGTTGCCACTTGCAGAAATTATACAGCGTTTTATCCGCATTCACAGTTATGTCCAGCCCTTCCTAAAACCCATAGACCGCGTTATGAGCAATCGGACCGTGACGATCCGCTGAATACAAACGCGCGTACTTTTCATACGTCGCGCTATTCGACTCGAATCGATCCCACAGCGACGAGCATTTAACCCTTTAAATAATAATGATAAAATATGATAAATATGATTAAGTATAATATTACTGAGAGTGAAGACAGAAGTCGAGTTTGTCTCTACTTTCCTAATTATATGCAAAGCCTTTAATCAACTCTATGATGAATCCCTGTATACGTGTTCAATATGTATGCAAACGCGTAATCAGGAAGCTCTAGTTTGCTAACTGTTGAATATATCTGACACAGATCATCATCGGCAGGGGCTCGCACGTACCTCCGCGTCCTCTTCCTCGACGAGGATGATCCTAACGACGACGATGTTGATGAAATTCCCGATGGTCGGATCTAGGTAGAGAGACGACACCATGTTCATGATGGTCAGCAGATACGTCTCGACGTCGCCGTCCTGATGGAAAGCCATCATCGTAGTGTCAGCGACAACCAGGGCCTCGACGTGACGCGGCCGGCTGATCGATCTCCTGGAGCGTTGATGCCACCGTTTCGTCTGATGCTGCTTTCTTCGCCCCCGTCCTTGAACCTGCACCAACCCAGGCTGCGACTGCCATTCCAGCCGTGTTTCAGTCAACCGCCTCGGTTCTGTACATACGTAATCCATCCCCAGTTTTAATCGACAACATTGTTGAAAAAAAAATATTATTAAAGAAAGTTGTAATAAGGATATGAATTTTAATTGATTCTAAAATTGAATAATTCAATATTAGATTTTTTGAGTTGTTTTGTTTTTTAGATGGTAGAGAGATTAGTTTATTGTATGATGTACAGTACAGGATTAATAAATATTGACATGGGTCGGATTTATGATGAGAAATGTAAAGGGCAAAATTTGAAACAATTTTTCTTGTAGATCTAACGATGTTATATGTATGTACAAGTTTCATTAAAATCGAGTGAGGCTGTCATGATCCATATATAAACAATTAAAAATTAATCATCCTAAAAGTGAAATAAAATCAGAAAATTTATTTTTCGATACGTCTAATCTTTCTATGTTTTGATCGATTTTAACTGTGCACATGCCAATAACATCCGTAGATCTATAAATAGTATGTTTTTTATTAGAGTCGAACAGAAAACTTAGAAATTGTGCATTTTTTTCATAAATCCGACCTATAATATTTGCAACACCTGAAAAAAATTAATTCATTAAGTCCAATACTGAAAGAATCATTCAATTTTGAAATCTGTACGAATATTCATGGACTTTATTGCATGTTCATTGAATATTGTAATGCATGCAAAGAAATGGAATTTCGAATTTTTCAAGTCGTTTCGCAACCCTTGCTCCACCCCGTATGAATAGTTAATATTCTATTCTTAATTTACGAAGATCACTCAATCTTACAAGCGTTCATTAAGATTTCATCTATGCCACAAATAGACAGGTTTGTCGAAATAGATATTCATTGGGGTTAATGGTAGACGGAGATACGCGGCGAATTAGATTACCCGGTACTGACCACGCTATCAGCCCGTCTCGGTCTTACCTCCTCGCCAGATTCCCCGCAGCATCGGTTAATGTTTAATCCTGTCAATTTTGAGTGTGGCAATCACTGACCACGGATTCCGTTCTCGCGAAATTCCTAATCAAATTGAATTCGGACACCCCCACCGAAATTCGATTATCAATTTTGATTTACATGAATTTAAGCTGTTCCCATACAGTACGTGCAGTCGTATAATATGGAATTACTAATAGAGGCTGCTATAATTTCTGCTGTCAGAGGGAATTCAGTTATAATTGCTTTTGTACGTTAGTCGCATTATGTACCTGGTTTTTGATAATATCACATTGTTGACCAGCAATTTTAGCAGCATCTATCTCACGTCACCGGCTATTATTTCGTCATTGAACGTGCAAGTAAATCCGTTATAAAATATTATATCTCCGTTTCAAGTATTGTATTTCTATTTTATATATAGAAAACACTTTAATTTTCGGCAAAGATCAAACTCGTACATGTATTTTACCATCTAGCCAACGCGCTTCTGGCCATGTATCGCTATATATCCATAATTATCGCGAGCGAACAGAGACAGGCGAACCGATGACGAGATTTTATCGAAACGTTCCGCGACAGGCTCATAAATATTGAATCGCAATTTTTCTCAGAGCTGTCAAAGGCGTTCACGCCGGCAAAAGGACGAGCGCGAGATGTTGTCGGAACGCCCACGTTCTCTTCACCTCTATCGCGACGCAACGCGACGCGACGCGTCCAATTACATTATATGCGTGGAGGGCATAGATACTTGTAATACGCGGCACTGCGTTGGCGACATGCGCTGGAGGAGCCCGTTCGTAAGGAACGGGAATGGGAACGGGAACACGAACAATGACAAAAAGAAAGTTGTGGCGTAGCGAAGTTCTCACTTATGTCTTGGCACGGATAAAGAGT
Source organism: Ceratina calcarata (assembly GCF_001652005.2). Taxonomy (NCBI): domain Eukaryota; kingdom Metazoa; phylum Arthropoda; class Insecta; order Hymenoptera; family Apidae; genus Ceratina; species Ceratina calcarata. The sequence goes on along the minus strand of NW_017166723.1, from coordinate 149,363 downwards.
CTCCGACATTTTTATAGCTTTTTCTTCTTCTTCTTCTTCTTTTTCTTCAAATCAATTAGCTTATTAACTACTACCTCAGCACAGAAAGATCTAAATATGCAGATACAAGAGCAATACGAAAGACTAAGAGACAGGAGATACAATCCAAGATAGAAAACAACTGAACAGAGGCTGGGATACTTAAAAGAGAATACAAACACTAGTACTATCAAACCAGTTAAAATGACAGGTTTATAATGAAGACATGCATATATGTATAAAGAAGAGTCGATAGTTTTAGTGTTAAGAGACCAGAAGATAGTGACTAGATTTAAATGTGGAAATGAAGAGAAGATGAATAGATATTGGAAGAGTGCACAAGAAAAAATATGTCGCTTATATGCTTAGGTCATCAAATGTAACATCCCTTTCAAGGATGCAAGGCATGAAACAAACTACTATTAATGCAGTATGTGAGTTAGAGTTAGGCAGATATCCGGAGATAATTATATTGCCATATTGTGAGGATTCAGTACCACGATTTCTTTTGATAATCAAATTAGTATATAAAATTTCATTTCCAAAAGTAATTCACGATTGAACTGCGTGTACGTTTATGCAGATACAAGAGCAATACGAAAGACTAAGAGACAGGAGATACAATCCAAGATAGAAAACAACTGAACAGAGGCTGGGATACTTAAAAGAGAATACAAACACTAGTACTATCAAACCAGTTAAAATGACAGGTTTATAATGAAGACATGCATATATGTATAAAGAAGAGTCGATAGTTTTAGTGTTAAGAGACCAGAAGATAGTGACTAGATTTAAATGTGGAAATGAAGAGAAGATGAATAGATATTGGAAGAGTGCACAAGAAAAAATATGTCGCTTATATGCTTAGGTCATCAAATGTAACATCCCTTTCAAGGATGCAAGGCATGAAACAAACTACTATTAATGCAGTATGTGAGTTAGAGTTAGGCAGATATCCGGAGATAATTATATTGCCATATTGTGAGGATTCAGTACCACGATTTCTTTTGATAATCAAATTTGTATATAAAATTTAATTTCCAAAAGTGATTCACGATTGAACTGCGTGTACGCTTGTACTAAGTAGAACAAGGAAAAAAGAGTCAGACGCGGGCGGCTAGAAGACAGGCTCGTACAATATAAAATTAGGTATGATCGTACCTTTCTCATGGAATAGTATCGAGAAAGGACAAAAACTCAACGAGAGAAAAAACATAAGCAGAAAATGAATATTAATAGAGATGGGTAACACAGACGACCATTGAGGAGCAAACAGCAAGCGGTGAACAGCGTGGATTCTCACCACGAGTGCCACAGTTCCTCTCGAGTTTTCTCTTCTTTTTTCGTCGCCGTTTAGCTCGGCCGATCTCGAGCTGCGGTTGCTCGGCTATAGACCTGCGGAACACGAGATGCGGTCTGCCGAGGCTCGTCGAATTCGAGTTCCGGTGCGTGTCGGCGTCGGCGTCTTCCACCCGGACCCGCTCCCGTTGTCGTTCCTCCTCTTCCGGGGACACAGCCACTGGTTCCAACCAGAACTCGCCGTGATCACCATGAAGCACACCCGCCTGAAACATGAAACTCGGTATTCTGTTACACGGACTCTTTGTTCTGGCCTCACTTTATCCGCGGCCAACCATTATGGCTATTACTTGTACCGGGACCGGGACGAGACCGTTCCTACGTATTCGCGATACTTATTGTTCACGAGTATCAGAACAATCAGTTGTACTTGTATACAATAGACTGCAGATTTTTAGATAAAATAAAAGATTTATAGTAAAAGTTTAAAAAGTGTGATTTAGAGATTATCATCATATATATTTAAACATCGAAATATTCAATTTTTTTGATATCCTGAATAATTTTATAGATTCTATGCAGCATTTCCAATTTCTGCACATTACATTCCGTTAAGCATGCATAAAGGCTGCAGTCTAGTGATTGAATTCGTGGCTAGTGTAAGAGACAAATGAAACTGTTAAATTAAACATGCCTAAATATTTAAAACGAATTCATAAACTGTCATTTAGTTTGTGTTGCATACCAATGTTTCTTAGTATTTCAGTTAGATATGGGTACCCTATCTTCTATTTCCTATGCTATGTTACCGTCATATGATTTCATTACTTGATTCATACCTGCAAACTTTATCTCATCTTCGAACTTTGCCTAAGCTATATCATTCTTGTACCTGTCCTCATCATATAATTCTTAAACTACAACCTTGATATTTCTGTTATTTCAAATTATAATCTAAAATGCAGTCTATATTTTATTATGCTTCCTCTTAGTTTTTAGCATTTTTTTCCTCTTAGCTGCAACTCCCGCAAAATAAAATTATAATCTGCTGTCAAGAGATTTGCTTGTCTTCGTGTTACCGCGTTAGTCGTATTATTATTAATAGAGAATTAACGGAATACAACATTTGAAATTCGATGCGTAATTCATAAAACACATGCGTACATGAATATAGATTTCGATGCCGGTACAGATTAGGTACGACACGTGCACGTATACGAATCTACGTAGTTGCATCGTTTCATTAATCATCTTCGATCATCGACAGTATTCATCATTTACTGTCAAGTGCCGATTAAATGGAAGAACACCCGTCGTCTGATATATGTAATTCTCGTTTTATTTTTGTTCTCTCTCGTTTCCACGTGTTCCATGTATCCTGTCTTTCGAGCACGCAATATATCATTAATTTCACAAGAGTCCGAAAATCTATACCAATCTTGGTTGTCAAGAGGACAGAAAAGAATAAAGAGATCGTCGAAGAAGAGAGAGGGAAACGGAAGCGTGGAGAAGAATGAGTAAAAATAGAAAAGATATAAAAGTGAGTGACCAACGAGAGTATGGGCAACAGGAAAAAAACCGACAGTCAAAAACTCCTAAGTCTGGTCGCCAAATGTGAAAAGTAGTAGAATAATAAAATGATAAAATAGAAAGTTGAGAAGACGTAAAAACGAGAAAACGGAAATACACAAGATAACGTAGCAAATACGAGTCGATAAATCCATGAAGATAAATGCCTCATCTTTCCATTTCTAAGTCTCTTTAAAAATTTTTAAACATTCAATAAAACATTTCAATAAAACATATAGCAACTGTCCTGCAGAAGACAGTCGTATCTGTCAGTATAAATAATGTCCCAATTTTTATTCTGATGAATCGCTTAAAGATTATATATAAAATTATTAAATTATATAATTTTAAGAAATCTCCTATACTAGTTTTATAGGTTTCAGTTGTATTTAATAGGATTCGTGCGATGGTTTCTCGAAGGCTGAATATCGGCTATTAAAAATGATGGCGCCAACTGGACAAAGGTACAGGGGCACCGTTAAGGGACCTGGGACCTCTTCGGTGAAAAAGGTTCGAGCGTGATTCAACGCCGCATGGGGTCTCACGGCCTCGAGGCTCCGCGCTCTTCTTTCCCCTTCCCACCCGTCCTCATCTTCATCCGCTTTTTTGCACCGTTCCTTTTCATCTTACGCGCGCAGAAACCTCGATCGGCTTTACCTATAAGGAGTGATTTGTTGCCGCGACATGGCACGCCGTCTACTGCGCCACGCACATTGTCATTGGCTTCGTTCGACGATTTTTTTCCTTTCGTTCGATGCCGCTTTATATATTTACTCCCGATGTATCCATCGATTTAGGGAACGAGAAATCTTGAAAAAAGTCCCATCACCATCAAGCAGACGCATTCGAAACAGTCGATTAATGTTTTTATTTTATTTGTAAGGAATTTATATATGACATAGAAAAATGTTCGTAACACATTTACAATCAAATCACAGGAAATTGTCTATGTACGACACGTGGCATATTCGAAGAGAGACAGATTCGAGGAAAGAATTCATTGAAATTTATTATCGAAACTTTTAGAAGAATGGCGATAATTCTCGTAACTCATCGTTATGATCAGGGAAACGTGCGAGCATGAACTACTGTATGTACAAAGTGGTGGATTTATGACGTCCGAGAGAGCCAACGTGCTTCCATTCGGAGAGAATTCAATTCTACTTTCTATCTTCTCCGGTTCGGTCATCGAAGAACTCGCAACACCATTTCGCTGGAACGAACGGCGAGCAAGTTCGGCCGTTACTTTTTTAATACCTTCATCGGAGGTTCAAACGACGCGGTTTACATAACAAACGGTATAATTTGCAGCTTCTCGTTTAAAATTCATGAACTGATCGAACGTTAAATTTATTTGTAAACTCGATACTTCTGAGTTTGATGACCGCTAACTGGTCCGGACTGCATAAATTGTCATTCACCATAAATCCTCTCAGCGATTTACAAGTGCAACCGGTTAACTGGAAAACATTATATGTATTTACTGTAACTCTATCCCTCTAAGGTCGCACGTATTTCATTCGACTGCTTCATCTAACTAATCCGGATTTACCGCGGAACGAAGACGAAGGCATCTCATCAATTGCATATCCGCGTTTCTCGGGAGGATTAATCGAGTCCCATTGTTGCACTTGTGTCTTAAATTGCATGTTCTGTTCGTACGGTTTCTACATATTACAGAGTGCTTCGTTCTGCAGTGGATGTACACAGCCGGAATTATCGAGCAATATAACCATTATTGTTAAAATGGATTATCGTGTCTATTATACATTCTTGATACATACAGGTACGTTCTGTATAAATCTTAATACATACAGTCACTCTAAATCTTAACAGTAACTACAACGAGGTGGGCTTACATAAAGTGAATCTAAGGCAGAGTTGGGGAACCTTTGTGCCACTAGAGGCCATATTTAAATTGGGCAGTAATAAAGGAAGCCGCTATAATTTTTGTATTTCACTGTTGACTTAATTGATATCGGTAGAATTGTTACAGCAATTAGTGAATTACCAAATGGAGAGGCAGTAGAAGTGCGACTTAAGTAGACAATTCCGTCGTAGTCAGACAATACGTAATTAAACAGACGATGAGAGATCGTTGACCCAGCGACCTGGATCTTCGCGAGCCCGTTATTTCGCGTATAATCCAATCAGAGTTAAATATATATTTCCGTCACGAGATCCATTACGACGCGATGATTCCCATTCGGACGTCTTTGTTCGCTTAATTGGCCCGCAGTTAACCATTCTACGGGCAATGTCCGAGCTCTCACGATGTCTGTTTCTACGATCCGAGTAATTCTGAACATCGGCCAATAATTTACGACCGGCCACGGCAATGCGTTATGCGTTATGCGTTCCGCGCCCTCCTCTTTGCTCGCACCAAGGCGAAACCTCTTCGTATCTGTCACACCTTCCTCTAATTGCCACGAGCACGCGAGCCCCTATGCTCACGACACGCCGTTCGATTCCGAGAAATAGTAACGTCAAAAATTGAACACAAAGATTTTACCGCTGATTTATTCTCGCACTAAAATTCATCATCCTGGTTTTCAAATTCCATTAATTTACAAAATATATAAACGTTAAAATACAGTTAAGACAATAATTCATTGGTCAATCAATTCTCCCATATTCATAAGAATTAGAATTGGTAACTGTAATACATATTTAGCTTTAAGTTTCTAAGTTTTTACTATGCTCGTTGTAAAAGATTGTATAGACATAATTCCAAAACAATAAAAAATAAATACAATACTTCTATTATTTATAATATTTTCTAACATCTAAAAAACTAATAAAGACCTGAGTCTTTCATTCAGTTCTTTACCCTTTTATCCCTAAAAAATTTCAGTTCAGGCATTTGGGTCATATCGTAGTACAGCCCGAGAAACTTGGAGAGTGACGAAGGTCCTGTGAGCTATAAACAAGCTGTGTAAGCTACTCGGATAATTACACAGGTTGTATATGCGCGCGATCGAGGCAGAAAGAAAGTAAGCGGAATGAGAAGGCAGACCCGTGATCGTGGTAGGTGGGATTAGCATAACGCGGCGACGTTTGGTATTAGTTAATTGCTCGCCGAGCAGTGATTATTGTCGGCCGACGGGGCAGCGATACGTCGCGATCGTTATGGCTATCTAACGGTGCAACCTAGCCGTTCGATAGTACAAATTACATATGTATATACATATGAATTATTATTGTCCGACCAACGAGGTGCATCGATGGGCGGTCGCAATGCTCATGACGCCCATACTCGCTGTTCATAGACAGCTATTTGAATCTGGCACATATGTATTTGAAACGTGAAATGGTTGTTTATTCATGTGAACGTACTTACGAGACCGTCAAACGATAACTGGGATGGAATAATTAAGAATATTTTGCATGCTTTAGTATTGATTTTTGGTATACTTTTTCATTAGCATTTGAAATTTCGTATGAGATTTCTTTGGTTATAGAGGGTGTCCCACAACTCGTGGTACATTTTTTGATGAGAGATTCTTGAGGTGATTTTAAACAATATTTTGTAATATTAAACAGTATTTGTACACGAGGATATACGAAAGATCTACAAATTTTTTATTTCTATCATTTTAAATTAATATCTTAAATCTTTAGATTGGATTTCTTAAGATTGATATTAATATTTTTTTTATTATCGTTTGGAATCTC
>NW_017166723.1:140524-141911 GCF_001652005.2 Ceratina calcarata | reverse complement strand
TACCAAACAGAAAAAGAATTCTGATTGGTTTTATTCAAATTTTATCAATACATCCTGCCATAAAAAACGAGACAATTGAATTAATCCTTTCATTGATTTCATTATTTAAGTAAAAACAAATGCAAGCCATACTAACAGAACGATTTACGATATTCTTTATTTTTCTTTACAGAAGAGTATCTTGGCCTCGCCAATATCATTACAGGTACCATACTAACAATTATTTCCAATAATTTTATTGCCATCCGCTTATCGATATAAATTACCATAAAATTGCTCTCAGATAATATTTCATCAATTTGATAGGACTATAGTTGATATAACGAACTGCAAACGATGTTGATTGATATATTGTTGAACAAATACAATCGACTTTTAAATGGAGAATTTCAAGTTTTTCAATTATCATGAAAATATTCTCCTCGACATTGACAGGTACTAGTCACTGCTCGATGATAAGCGTTTTCAATAATCTATGGGTCGTAACGTTCTCGCGCGACGCGACGAGCGATTACATCTCTCGATATTGAATACAATGAGGAATAGATTAGCGATGCACTTCTTTCTGCGGCGTGTCTTTGAGGAGAGAAACATTTGTACTACTCACGGAAGGCGGATATCGCAAGCATACCTTAATGAGTTATGAATTATTTTAATACAGCCATAGTCACGCACGTTCGTATGTGTACATGCCTCTCGCGCTTAGAATCAGACGCTCGATTCGGTGATTGGATCCACTTGGCTGACAAACCGATATCGATTATCTGTTACAATAGTGTAACAGGAAAATGATGATCATAAACAAGACGGTCACTCCCATGCATTCCCACTCCTATAGATCACTTCCACGGAGTGTAACCGACTGTACTCGTTCATAAATCTCATTTATTCAGTCAATTATACTCCGTAAAGAATCAACAATCGCTATTCCGTATCTACAAACGTTCCAGTAAATTCAAAAGCACGCTTATCGATCGGACGTGTATTAATTGCGTCATGCAATATGCATGTCAGTAGTGATTTTTCATGGACACATGCACTAGATTGCGAATTTCACGTCTAATGCATTTGACAATAAAAGTATTGCACTAGATATCTATGTCGAAACACTAATCTTCGTAATACGTATGTCACTTGTAGAATTTTTCATCAAGAATTTGCTATATAGATCCTACATGCGTTTCTGATAAAGTTTCATGAATTTAAAAAAAAACTGCTATATTTCGGAAATCATACATGATAGAACATTTCTGCTTCTGGATTCCTTTTTTAACACGAGAAACTTTATAAAAATCACATAATAAATATTGCAGAAAGGTTCTTTTTGTTAGTCTATGTTACACAGGATGAGGATAATAACTAACATTTGAAATAAAGAATTATTTAC
>NW_017166723.1:135129-139565 GCF_001652005.2 Ceratina calcarata | reverse complement strand
TGAAATAAATTAAATAATTAAGAATTATAATATGTATTAAAATAGATTTAGTAACTATTACTTTATAGTCTTACGTAATATGGCTTCAGATTGCTACGTATGTAATTATTGTTGGCCATTCATATTGACGTCACATCGGTATTTTAACAACAGGCTACCCGCGAGAGTTACGTACGCATAAGACAACTAGCCTCGTAACGTTCGCTAATGATTAACGTTTAAATCGTATCTGTTTTAATTGTCTGACGCAAAAATCCTCGAGTCTAATTAAATTCCATTGAATCGAATCAAACGTGACCCACTTCCGCCTTCGCTTAACTTCTAATTCAATCCTACTTTAAGCGAATCTCTCTTCCCGATTCTGACTGAGTATCTCCACTATAATTCAATTAGCAGGTGCTTGACTCGCGTTCCACGATCCAACTCGTTATCCCGTTGTAGATAACGTTTTTAGTTAGTTAATTGTCTATTGCGCGGTACAAATACGTTCCATAAACTTTTTATGAATCTCTTTTTCACAAATTCGATTATCATGATCTCTGATGGTGATTCAGATATTCTAACAGACGTGTAAATCGTACTAAAGAAATATCTGTGGTGAACGAGTTTCTCAGTTAATCCGTTTCGGAGAACCGAACGATAACAAGACTATCTATCTGAACATACATAATTAATATGTAATAATTATGCAAATGGATGAGGCAGTTAATAGCAAAGCTGAACACACGCTATTTAAAATTGAATAATTTTCTCAAAATCGGGCCAAACGACCCTCATTTTTTGTAGCAGACAGATGGAATAGTTTACTAAAAAAACTGAGATTTGTAGAAATCGTAAGGAAAAATATTGAGGTCGTTTTTCAATCTTTTTATTTGGGCTTGTAATGAAAATTTTCAACAACACATGTTGCAGATTGTCGCTGTTATTGATCGATCAAAAGCATTAAGAAAGCTGACTACTTCAATAATAACTTTTGATATAATAGTAAACGCTGACTATTATTATGCGGAGGCTCCCCTCCGGGGATGACAACAAGATCGAGAAAATTTACGGAAAGATTACGGAGTCATTACCATAATTAATTGCATGATCGATCAATCAGAATGACAGTAAAGATGCGGCTACACTGTAGCGACGATTAAGAGTGATCGGTACCGAGCCCGTGGCCATTAATTTATAATCTCTAATGAAGATTGCGGACGAAAGTCGTTTTGAACGAAGCAGGAGAGGAGGACTGAAAGAGGATAGGAACAGCTTTATCCCGTAATTTCCATTGGCCTTCCGTTCTTTCGCATGACGCGAGCCAGCTGATGTTTTCCTACTGAGGAGTACACGAGAGAGTTTGCATCCCCCGGGGTGGTTTCTACATATGTAGAAGGCACTAGACGCGACCGGGCGAACTGCGGAAAACGCCGTCGTGGCGAAGAGGGAACGAGCGGGAAAGGGCAGGAGCGCTGGAGGAGCGAAGGAATTACGAGGGAAAGAAAACGTAACGGAAAAAGGAAAGGTGTAGGGGAGCGAGGAGAATGGGAGGAAGGAGTAAGGGTCTCGATGATGATAAATGCTTCCTGCGGAGGAACGTGATTTATGCCGTCATTAGAATAGTCGCTGCGAACCTCCCGCGTGGGTGGCACGTAATGATCGCTACTACGTATCGCTATAGACGTGTGCGATATCTTCTGGGGCTATTCGACGAGCCGCTTTTTACAAAAAAGATTCCCGCGGCTCGACGATTGTAAAGCTCGTAAACACTGTCCTCCTTAACACGTTATACGCCTTTGACCATGTAATAAAATAAGAAGAAATATATCCATATATACAGAAGTAACAATTCTCAAAGTGATTAGATTCTTTAAAACCGGAACTTTCGTGTATATCCAAATGACAAATAAAAATATCTTACTCAGGCTTTACATTTTTGATACTTAAGGACTTATATTAATCTTTCAAATATAAATTGCTTATATGCACGTAGTATCATTATCTGCTTATCTCCTAAATAGGAAGCAATATATTAAACGCTACAAATGAACGTCGACGATCGTAATGCTCGTAAACACTATCCCTTTGACAGTGTAATAAAATAAAAAGAAATTATTGTAGATATAAAAATGATAATTCTCAAAGTGATTAGATTCTTTAAAACTGAAACTTTCGTGCATGTCGAAAAAATCTTACTTGGGTTTTACTATTTCCATATTTAACGACTTCTTTCATAGATGCTTCAGACATAAACTATATGCATTTATAATAGTATAATCGTATTCACTGGTGGCATTTATAGTATTATATTTCATGTACAATCATATTATATTTCATTGTATTTTATGTACATCGAATGTACTTTAAAAAAGAGCAATAAATACTAGATTACCTTTTCTATCTTTTCCTTTATTTCAAAGTTCAAAGTTCAATTGCTCTTATTAAAAGACTCTGTAACGTCATTAACTCCTAAATGGCAAGCAGTGCATTAAACACTAAAAATAAAAGTACTATCGAACGTCCTTAATCGTTTCGTTAACAAAAAACTCCGCTATTCGAATATTCTGTTAAAACCCTATTACGTACTATCTTAATTTGCGTGTTTCGATAATGAAGGATCTTTTATATTTATACCCGCTACGTTTTAATCATCCCTTTGAACATTCCAGTGGGATAAAGAGCAATAAAGATGGGACGTACACACACAGACACAGTTTCCCCAGCTCTCGATGGTTTTATTTACGGCGCGAATGAATTAAACGACCTATTAATACGCTAATTACCGAAAGTAATAGGGACCACCCACCGGCCGCGCAGATCCGGCAAAATAGATACGCATTAATTGAACACGGGGCTACTCTCCTCTGATTACCTATTATCGATAATTATATGTTAACCGCGTATCCAGATCCGGTCCAGCACCCGGGGTACCCAAGCGTCGCGTCGTCGTCGCGCGTCCCGTCGGTCGCGCGCATACACTCCGGAGCGGAGTCGGGAGAACCTGTTCCCCCACACCGGCGGACAAACAATCAAATTGCGTGCGTGCGTGCGTGCGTGCGTGTACCTACCACTAACCGTATTCACGCCTCCTAACCTTTCGCTACCGGCTAAATCTATTCGTGAGTAATTGCCGCCGATCCTCCGGCAAATCGATAGGCCACCGTCGACTAACTTTTCCATCCTTTTACCACCGACTCGTAATTTATCGCCGGTTTCTTTACTCGAGGCGTAAGCAAGAAAATAAATGTATTTCGTGTTTGCATAATCGCGCAACACATGCACGCGGGTACGTATACTTTCGCCGGTTTTATTATTATTATTTTTCGTCAACGCGGAGAAACTGGCTTTAAAGGTCGCGGGCGAACGCTATTCGGCGGGGGACTGACGGCAACGCTGAGGCTAAGAGACGTTTCTCGCCAGAAGATGCATGTCCAATTGTCCACGGTGCATTTCGCAGTCGCTAGTCGACACGACGTGACCGAGCCTATCGTAGTCAGCGATCGTTCCTGGAAATTTAATAGACACGTCCCGACGCGACGTGACGCGGCGCGCCGTATCCTTGATCCTCCGACGATGATACCAGCCGAGGCTGCCGGGGCGCCCGAGGCTACCGAGGACTCGGCGCAATTCGAGATAACGGGCGAAAGAAGCCACACCTTCCGGTAGCGCGCCCGACGATACCTGCCGGACCTCTGTCCCCTTTGTTCCTAGCCACGCTCCCGTCCACGACGGATCGTCGTTGATATTTCTTCGCACAGAGAACCGTGGCGATAAGGTTCGCGTGCTCGATTCATTTCCAACGATACTACCGGGCGATTCATGCTCGAATACGATTACAGCCGGAGATACGATACGGCCGATTTTAACGTTTCTACTTCCGTCCATTAGGATGTCACGTTTACATGAACGCAAACGCTGTTACATATTTCAGATTCGACGCCCTCTCGGAGGGATTCGATTTTCATCGCTTCGACGAGCCCGATAACGTCGTTCCGTCGAATAAACGTAATACCTGGGTTTGAAATGTCCTAGCGAGCTGCTCGAGATAACAAAGGGATGGCCATCTTGCATCGAAAGGGTGGATCTCCGTGTCACGTTCAATTGTGACTCGCGTTAAGCGCCCGAAATCGATGACGTACTGTCGAATTAATCCGTCTGATAATGTCGTTATTGCCGAAATTACCCGAGCATTACGCATCGGTGCCAATTATAATCGATCTGGATACTGGCCAACCCCAAAACCATTGTGCTTCATCTACGCTTACACATCCTGCACCTCCACCACTGCTACTCCAAATTATTTTTTATATACATACATTGTATTTCATCAGTTTACTAGAGAATTTAATTATTGGCAGAATGCCAGTGATGAATTTGTTTTCATTCGTGGAAATACGTCAAACAGGAGTAATAAGTAGAATATTATTACGTGATACAAATACATAAGTCCCCCC
>NW_017166723.1:126699-133677 GCF_001652005.2 Ceratina calcarata | reverse complement strand
AATGATTTTAGACTAGAGAATTTATTTATTTATTTATTGAATATATATAACGGTAATAAAATAATTTGTTTAAACTCGTAGAAATACGTCGAACGTAACAAACAGAACGTGGTAGAAATACGTGTGTGCATGGCAGGATAGTTAATACGAAGTAGTGAAACCTGTGTAATGAAAGCACGGACTCACATAATTTTGTGGAAGCCCGATAATAATTTAATTCCTCAGGTCAGAATTTGACGTTACAAAGCTGGAGCTAATCAATCATTAATAATTAAACTCTCGCAACGAGGAGTTGTCCTCATCGAGAACGAATATTGCTCATTGTTATAGCTTCCGCGTGACTACGCTGATACAAGGTGAAATTTCGTGTCTTTATAATCCCGCACGGCGCGGCGGTTTAGGTCAATCGCCGCTGGCGAAATAGTGTTCCACAGGGATTCCTGGAGAAAATTGATCAATTATATGCCGTTGCGTGAGAACCTGCCCCCGTATAAAGGGAAGTTTCCTCTGCAGCTCGCTCATATTCCAACTTCCAACATCCTTGGCCCGGCAACCACCCACATGCAATCTCGTTTACTGTTCTCGTATACTACGTATCTACGTGTTTATTGCTCGGCCACGCCAGTATAGATCATACCCGTCTCTGGATTGAAACATATGTACCGTAAGAAAAGTTCAAAAACTATCGAAACAGAGAGAAGGGTGGCTTCGCTTCGTGAGATCCGGACAAAAAAAATTTCGAGAAAAGAAGAAAACTCGTGCGCGGTTTCGCGTGGAAGGCGGTTTTGCGTTACTCTCGGTACATAGGGCGTGAGCATTTACTTATGGCAAAGGTGCGCCGTCATAAATCTGCCAGGCAGCGGCAAATTAAATCATTATCTGGAAGCTGCGAGCAAATTGTGCCGATGCGTTGCTCCTCCCCGTTCGTTTTCTCCTTTTCTTCTTTGCTCCGGTTGCTTCCATTGTTCTTGAGCTTCCATCTTCCCGCTTCGTTACCGCCAACCCATTTTTTACCATTTTACCCGCGATTTTACGAAACGCTAGTTTCTATGGGATAACCGCAACATTCGCGTTAAATTTTAAGGAAACCAGTAAATCTCGCTCGGCCGGTACAATAATGAAATTGATAATTAAATTACAGGCTGGGAATGGCAGGTAATATATGGATAATGAGCACAGACGAAATTAATTGCGCTATTAGCAGGAGCCAACTTGTCAAACGGATCTTAACGTTTCCTCGATGATATGAAATGTAAGTAGAGCATCCATATGATATGTCGGACGTAACGACTGTCACCGTTTCATCCTATTCCACTTGAAACTTAATGTGTTATGAGTCATAAGGTCTCTGCCAAAACTTTACGAAATGCGAAAACACGTAATATAACGAATATAAAAAATGTTTTTTGCCTAGATTGCCGGATGTTGGGTATATACGTATTTTGTCTGAAATGAGTCAATTTGACTCAAACAATAAAATTGAAGTTTCTTAAGAAAATAAAATTTTATTTTAAAGAAACTTCATTAAAAACAATCTTTACATATGTATTCTTTTTTTAAAATACATTTTTCGAAGTTTTGTTTTGTTACATTTAGCACAAACGCCCTTACTTAAGGGGCGTTTAAGGGTTACTCTATAAATATAATAGTAATTATTTATTCTACATGATACTTGAACTTCGAGTCGTGAACAATGAGTCAAGTTGGCTCGCTCCGGCAATCTAGTGTTAAATCATTCGAGAGTACGTATAAAATAATTTCTACTCAATCGAAATATTCCAGTAATATTAAGAAAATTTTTTCAATCGAGTGTGTATCAATTCATTAGATTACTACATTTAGAAGCTGATGAAAGAGAGTGAATGAGGAGAAAAATATCTCGGGGATACAAATCCGCGGAGACACGAAGGGTCGGAAATGTAAAACTCACCAGGCCGTCGCAGGCTGAGAGGGCGACATGGGAATTCGCGTGTCCCTGAATGAAACCCCGATAATGGCACTTGCTCGACTGATTTTTCGGGCGCGCGCGCACGTGCGCGTTACGCTTCCGCCTTTCGACGATCATCCCAGGCCCGATGAAGTCGTCGGTGCCGGTCAGCTCGACGTGGTACTCGTTACCGGCCACTGACAATCGATAATGGACCGTTGGCCCATACTCGTGATGATGGTGGGTCACGTTGTGCGAGATAAACTCACCCCTATGGGTCACTTTTCGGGGTATCACTATCTCGTGCTTGTGGATGTGCTCGGGCAGGGTGTACACACCTGAAATGGAAACGATTCCACTGATTGCCTGTCCGTTTACAAATCCGTCGCACTTTCTATATAAATTCACTATCTTTTGTAACGATCGATCTACTCCGATAAAGATTTTTCATATACACAGACATAAACGTCCACGTATGTAAAACTTGGGGCAATGATTCTCGACCCGTTTTTGATTCTGTTAGCTTCCCCTATGGGAACGAAACCAGGAAGTATTAATAAATATATGCTTCATTTCTTCAATGCTCGATCTGCTTGTAGTTGGATTTGACAAAACTTGTCTGACTCTTCATAATAACGAACCATCGATCGGCATGTTATTGTAATTAATTAATAATTAATTGTTATATGTATATGTATATGTATATATGTACTAAATTGATATTTCCGTTTATATCGCATTTTAGAATGAATTGTATTATTATTATTAATATGTTTAATAAGAATTTTCGTACCAGGATTGTTTATAAATATGCGAATAATTCATGTTGCGAAATGGAACGTTCGTTTTTCTTTAAAATTTATAGGTAACGCGCGAATGATTTCGCGAGGGGATAGGTGGCATAAAACAGCGTTATAACATATTTATTGACAGTTCACCGGCGAGTTCCGCCGAGATGGTGTTCAATTGTGGCGGCGGCAAGTGGGCAGCTGGCTCGTAAACGCCGCGCCGACAGAGAAGGGAGAATCGTAACCCGAGGGAGGGTGTGATTGATTATGGACACAGGCACTCGTACCGGGCAATATTTCATATAAATAATTGCATCAACGTTCGCCCCGACGTGGTTCATTAAGACAGCTATCGCGATATGATTGTAAACCGGCTCGTCTGGGACATTATTCATACGCTAAGATTTAACCCTTCTTACGCTGTAAATGCACTTTTAGTTGCTTTGAATTATAATCACGGCTCGGTTCTAAGCTTGTCTCCATGGATGAGAAGACATTTGTAAACCGAAGAGGATAGCTTGGAAATTGCTTTTATCATATTAATGAAATGTTTATTCTAATACACATGTATTCTATCAGTCATACATCGACGTACATTTTACATGCTTCCAAAAATCACAGTCTAATACTTTATGTGTCTTTATGAGTGAAGAAAAAGATAAAAGCTTGTAAAAGTTTTTATGACAATAAAACGCAGAATTTCATTCGTAATTCATAATCTCCCTTTAATTTTTATGTTCCAGTTAGACAAACGAGAGACTGTATAATTTATTTGCTTTTTTACTTCATCTCGTGGAACGTACTATGTGGCGAAATCTGCGATGAATAGAGAATACACATATAGAGGCAGGGGCAACAGTATTCATAGCGGATTGGATATTTTTCAACCTCCCTTTCCAACTTTTTATTCATTTAACGCACCGTTGATACCGTCGGAAATTATGTTGCATTCATTTTCAGCTCCCTCTCCACCTACTACTCCCTTCTACTATAGATCGTAGACTCATTTAACCTTTCCTACTCGACGTGCATTTTTGTCTAGTTTTTTCCTCGCAGCACGTTATATCATATAACGTAGAACTGGCAGCGCGCAAGCTTTACCGAGTTAAGAATCGCGAATATTACGAACCTCCATGCAGCGCTTCATGAAAAAATTGTGTAAATTCTCATCGTACTGTGTCAAACATTTCTTAAAATAATGTAACATGTGTTTCATACGCTTTTATTGTTAACAATTTTACTCGGAATTTTCAAGTTCTTTTTAAGAGGGGTCATGAACTCACCTCGGACTTATAGAAATTATTGTTTATGTACCTCGCAAAATTTTAGGTAGCTTTTGTAGATATTATGCATTTTTCTAATGGGAATCTTAACTCTCCTCTCGATGAAAACAGGATATATCAATAATCATGTATTCTATCAGTCATACATCGACGTACATTTTACATGCTTCCAAAAATCACAGTCTAATACTTTATGTGTCTTTATGAGTGAAGAAAAAGATAAAAGCTTGTAAAAGTTTTTATGACAATAAAACGCAGAATTTCATTCGTAATTCATAATCTCCCTTTAATTTTTATGTTCCAGTTAGACAAACGAGAGACTGTATAATTTATTTGCTTTTTTACTTCATCTCGTGGAACGTACTATGTGGCGAAATCTGCGATGAATAGAGAATACACATATAGAGGCAGGGGCAACAGTATTCATAGCGGATTGGATATTTTTCAACCTCCCTTTCCAACTTTTTATTCATTTAACGCACCGTTGATACCGTCGGAAATTATGTTGCATTCATTTTCAGCTCCCTCTCCACCTACTACTCCCTTCTACTATAGATCGTAGACTCATTTAACCTTTCCTACTCGACGTGCATTTTTGTCTAGTTTTTTCCTCGCAGCACGTTATATCATATAACGTAGAACTGGCAGCGCGCAAGCTTTACCGAGTTAAGAATCGCGAATATTACGAACCTCCATGCAGCGCTTCATGAAAAAATTGTGTAAATTCTCATCGTACTGTGTCAAACATTTCTTAAAATAATGTAACATGTGTTTCATACGCTTTTATTGTTAACAATTTTACTCGGAATTTTCAAGTTCTTTTTAAGAGGGGTCATGAACTCACCTCGGACTTATAGAAATTATTGTTTATGTACCTCGCAAAATTTTAGGTAGCTTTTGTAGATATTATGCATTTTTCTAATGGGAATCTTAACTCTCCTCTCGATGAAAACAGGATATATCAATAAAATAAATAAAGAACTGAATAATGAAACTACGAATTATGGAGATATTATTGATTACGAAGAAAAAGTTATCGACAATCTGTTTGACAATTGCATAAAATATACATTCTGTTAAGTATATACAAACTGCAGAAAAAGGCTTTCAGATTCAAGTTTTATTCTTCATCAACATTATGATTTTTGATGTGAAATTGTGATATTTACGATAATAATGTCTAAAAATCTGAGCGAATCCTGATACGATGAGTGAACGATCTCCCTTAAAAGATGGTGAATTCAAGTGTAAATGCGTTTGGGAATGGAAACATCTGGAACGGCCCTCTCCGTTTCATTGAAGAGGACATTCGATCTACGCGCGTAGATTAGATCGGAACGACGTCGACTGTCAACCGGCCGCTACATGAAGACATATTGCTTCAGCTTTGAACCGCCTGCATTCCTGACATCCATTTCCCTCTGTCCTCCCCGGCCAGAGGCCAACCACAATTATTCTATTAGACGTTAGATCACCGTCGACAATAGTAACTTACGCGCAGATCGATCGATCGATCCCTCCCTCGCCGTGGTGTTCCCTCGTGCTCGCGTTCAAATTTATAACACGCGCTGCTTCGACGCGTCAGACAGCCAATTTTTATCGACGACCGGCTCGTATATGTGATTTGTCGTTTCAGTCGTCTTGCGAATAAGTCACGTGTTTTCAGCGAATTTATTTAGCCGACCGATTCCGTAATGCGAAATTCGTGCGCTTAATAGCAATCTTGAACGAAGGACTTCGCTCTTGATCAAGATATCGATCTCGGCAATAAAAACCGATTTACGAGACGGTCTGATTTCTATCTGCTTCGGGGTGGCATGTCCCTGAAAGTGCGCCGCGGCATATAAACGGAAAGTAAAAATCGGTCGATCGATCGTGCGACGGTTCGCCGTTTTCCACGTTCGATACAGGTTTCTGCAATGCGGATAAACACATAACTGAACGTGGAAGAGAGGAGAGAGGGTGAGGGAGAGGGAGAGGGAGAGGGAGAGAGAGAGAGGCAGTGCGTTCGGTGAACGGTGTATAATCATCATTATCCTATTATCATTAAAGTCGGAAAAATGGCGGTACGGCCAATCAGCGTGCGCCTCAAGCCAGCCGGGATTAACTGCAGGTGGGGACTTGGATGAATACCTACTTAACTCGGCTCGGACCTCCCGTACAATCTCTATCCATTATGTATGCGTGTACTTACTTATTGCGAGTAAATGCACTTCTGATTGAAACCGACAGTATAATAAATATTTATCGTACAGATACGCCGCGTTCGGTACACGTGCGTAGATCTAATATAAATTGATATCATATTAGCATCAGCCTTATATCATTGTCGAAATAGTTCTTATCAACAATTTGTCCCCAAAATTAATTGGGCTGCTGGCACGTGCACTACTCTATAACTAATTCTAGTATAAAAGCGCATTTGCCTGCTGATAAATAAATAAATAAATAAATAAATAAGTAAATAAATAAATAGACAGATATTGTAACGGGATTCGATTGGATAAGGATTGGAGCGTTTCGATATAGAGGCGTCCGTACTCTACAGGTGATCGCTGAATCTTCCAGCCGAGATCTCCTTCTGAGAATAATCGAGGGTAGTCCCTGTCCTTGTACTCTCCTAGCTGCAACGGGCGTTCGAAAGCCAAGCTCCCTCTCAGTTAGGCGATCGATGTTTTACGTCGTTCTTTTTCAATAGAGTACAGCATGAGAATCCCGGAATTTTCTAATGCAGCTTCTATGTTTTAATTATCCTAATTCACCATTTAATTATTTTAATTCACCTTGCTAACAATGGTTAATGAACAACCCGTGTTGTTAAATGCACGCAAACCGTTGCCACGATTTTAGGGAATGCTGGAATTTAGACTCTGTTTATATCCATGGTTGTTAGAAAAAATTGTGAAGTCTTTATAATAAATAGAAAACGATTTGCTGCTGTCATTTAGGTTCGGTTTTCATTCATGGTTGTCAGAAAGAA
>NW_017166723.1:84241-126364 GCF_001652005.2 Ceratina calcarata | reverse complement strand
GACTTACGTCGATCTGAACTCAAGTTGTTACAATATTAATTACTCTTGACAATAACATATCCTAATTTAAACTGACTACTGTAATACGTTTATGTCTTGTTTCATTGCCTCCATAAAAAATCACTTCTAATCGTGTTTCAGTTCTCATAAATAGAATTCCTCGAATCGGATACAGGAAAACGTTCTGGTTACTGGTAGCAAAGGAACCAAGAGGATAAAAAGAAATGTCTAAGATCTAAGCTCAGCCCACGTGGAGGGTTAACACGATCTTAGATGTATGCGTATTCCGGTTCCATGGGTCAACGAGTTTCAGGAGTTATTAGGGTTTTGGGGCATTATGTACGTTAACGTCTCGCCGTGCCGGCGGGACGCTCGGTGTTATGGTACAAAACCAGTTCTTCTCGGAGTCGGATGACTCACTTGGTTACCCGGTCCGTTTATTGCATCGGTTCGGTTCAGTCTTACAAAAATCGTTCTCTCCATCAGCGTATGTCTATTTATCAGGTTCATTAAGACTCGCCGCGATAACCGCGGAAACGCGTCGCTACCTCGACCCGCCTTTTAATAAGCGGCCTCCCCGGACAGCAACTGTGATCGTTATCCGATGTTAATTGAATTTTTATGGTGACCTCGTTAGCGGTATTTAACTAGCCTGTTCGGACATGGGCGCTCGTAATTTGCTTTTTAAATATCTAAATATACACACGATTATTAAAATCAGGATATTTATGCAAAGAACGTGTGGCCGTTACAATGCAAATTATGTAAGATAAATATCCTAATTTTTACTATATAATAAATTTTAATATTTAAATATTTTCACTATATAATAAATTTATAAAATAAATACGAAAAGTGTTTTGGGATACGAAAAATTGATTGTGAACGATTTCTTGCCTGATTCATTTAAATGTATATTCAATTGTGAAAGTACTTTCCAATACAATAGAAATGGGGACATTCACCTTATCTTATTATACATACAAGGTGTCCCAAAAAAGTGTGTACATACTTATTATGCAATGTCTGTGGATTCCATTTGTAATAATTCTTGTCGAAATTTTCATATATTTGGATTCAACATTTTGTATAGCCTGCAGTTCCATACATTTACACTGTGCAATAACCGTGTATGTATGTAATGGGTTTAAGATTACGCAGATTGAAGCAAATGTCGTATTATTCTACTTAACAAGTTAACGCAATAATGTGTCTTTTTGAAAATGCGTATAAATTATGAAAAATATTTTATCCCTCAAAAATATAGCCGTCCTTTGATTTTCACAATATAACTGTGATACCTGGAACATAATCTACGTACGTATCTACGTCAAGATGCGCCGAATGCTCAACGTGGTCAACAAAGAATTTCTTTGATATGCAATGTGTCTTTTGCATCCGCCGCAACAGATGGCTTCCCTTTTATGGCAGAGCAAGCAATTTCGATTAACGAACGCGAAACGAATCGCGCGTCTCTCAGCGAGATTCTTAAATAAGTGAAACACCAACAAGTTTTCCGGGTACGCGTAATACGCCGTGGCTTCGGGCCCGGAACAGGGTTAGGGTCAATCAAAGACGGTGATTAATCACGTCGCAACTTAATTATTGTCCACGCCTTCCGCAAAGCGTCTGCGAGGCACGTTCTCACATGCTCGGACGAGTCGTTCGTTCATGGCGATGATGCCCGCAATCACGTTTCGAGCAAAACCGTTCCTTTGATTTCTGAAGATCGTCCCGTTCCCTTTGAGCTCACGGCGGCGTTCCGCCGGGCCTTGGGAATTTTTGAAGACGGACTCTTCGAACGTGGTGGCTGAATGAAAAGTTCCGAACGGCACAACGGCGTGTAATTACTTTGCCGGTTCTGGCTTTAACGGGTCAGCGGAATGCTTAAAACGGATAGATATTAAAATCGAGATATGGAACGAGGCTAGACGATAAGAGGAATTCTTGGAAAGATCTAGACGCGATTTAAATGAGACACCGGTTCCTGGGACGCGTTAATCAATCGAATACGATTTTCGTCCCAATGCACCGTTCAACGCAAACGATATTCCGGATTGATTTTTTTCTAGGCAGGTTTTCAGCCGGCCACGCGTAGTATGCAAGTAGGTGGCTGGTCGGCTCACGGTTGTGGCCGAGCGCACGATCTCCGACTGTCCCGGCTCGTTCGTTTTTCAGTAATTATCTTAGGCACTTTCCCAGATAGGATTGCGTCTGGGATCTGAAACGGAACTGACACGCGCAACCCCGCCAGCTTTCGGTCTGATGAATTTATGGAAACGCGCGTACGCCGAGAATTTCGGAATTTTTCTTTAGAGAATTAAATCTACGCTACCAACACATTATTTACAATAAAAAGTTGTGGTTTTGATAATATCTATGTAAAAGTCGTCTCCCTTATTTTTTCATGATTCTGGCTAAGAGCAATTTTTTCTATACGTTACCTAGAAAACATCTAAAAAGAATTAAGCTCATGGCATTCAATATTTAAAAAAGTTATTCCATTGTGAAATATGTTCGAAGATTAATTCTTTCGCTGAACTATTTTATTAATAAAACCATTTATTTCTCCCTTTTAGCCATAAGAATAGAATAAGTTATGAAATACATACATTATTACATTCTACTGATTCAATATAAATAAGTGAAGTTTGTAAGATATGGAGGATGGGGATAGAGGGGCGAATAATTAAGTTTATCAAAATGTAAATCAAGTTAAGACTAGAATAAAACATCATTACTACTAGTGTCAACATGTTGATGGTAGGTAGTGAGATTTATTGCCGAAAGCATTAATCGGGGTGAGTACTGGATTGCGATATATCTCGCCCAGGGTAGCGCAAGGGTTAAGAAGGGGACTCGTATTGTGACGCGATAAGGTAGAATGTTATCTACTAAATTGGCCAAAAGTACGGGTTTACGCCATTTGATTCTACGCGTTTAACTCTCAGAGAATCAAGTCTTTGTTTTAACTTTCGAGGTGGTTTTTGGTTGGTTGTTGCTGAAGTGGAGCAAGAAACATCAAGAATTTACCGATAAATGTCAGAAAAGTCAAAACGACTTGACTCGTTAATAAGAACTACTGTACATCGATTTATTTAATTCTGATACTCCCTACGATATGTAAACAGCTGCAGAATAGCCAACATCTCGAAGATATATCGAAGAGGTCCTGAACCGTTGTTGTATCTAAAACGTTTTATCAAACGCAATATCTCGGTTCTAAAGACAAAATACCGTCCCCGCGCTTAAGCACCCTTTCTTCCAACGATATCATGAATCTTCGTTATCGCGCGGCGGTGGTAAGTTATGATGACCGGTTGACGAATAGTTGCCGCTACGGCGGCAGCGCAAGTGGCGCAAGTTGTCTTTGCTACGAAATGCATCTATCTTTCGCCGGGTCAATAAATTGCGGGTACTTAGGTTCCTCTGTACACACGTAGCTATGACGAACTATTTATGCAGCCGCTCTTAGACGCGTTCCACGTACTTACACGCTTACCGACGTTTATGCGCAAATAAGTACACGGAGCAGCGCGCATCTTATCTCGGTAGCACCTAGCGAGAGACATTTTTCACGAGCTGCGCTAACGCCCTTTCGGACGCAACGCAACGCGACTCGAGGTCTCTGCCGTTCTCCACGTTAACACATAAATACATAGTCACCTACCCTGTGTACACGATAAACGGATCGCTGCTCTCTCTCTCTCTTCACCTTTAAATGCCACAAATTTCTCGCTAATTGTATGTACGTACGTTCACTTTTATTGCTGCGGCGTTGATTAACACGGCAAAGAAAGGAAAACGGAATCGGACAATGAAAGACCAGATTCTTAATGAGATACGAAAAGTATAGTTTCTTTTCTATCGGAATTTCTTGTCTCTATTATGGCTTAAAGCTTTATCAATACTGTCAGCTATTTTGACTTACATTTATGCGGAGAAAAAGAATCAAATGTGAATCATATTTGCATTGTGTAATGATTATGTCGATACGCAAACCAACGATAACTATAGATCTCAAATACTATATTATTACATAGAGATGATTATTGTATATAATCACCAAATCTAACACCCCTTGCAAACCTTGATTACGATGCTATTATTGGTTACGACACGTAGAGGTGAGACTGGTGAATTAATATCAATGCGAACCAATAGATTGAACAGTGGCGTTAACTTAAGATGTAACGCAAAGTGAATGGATTAATTTCATAGCAGATCGTAGCGGGTGGATAAAGTTTCGCGTCCCGGAGGGGAAGGATAAGGATCCCGGGTAGAGCCACTTATCGAACGGCGTAAACTAGCTGCCACCGTGTGTCTTCTCCTGGAGACAGGGCAATAACGGATTTCGCGATTTCCCCCGGGTCATCTGGTTACCCGGGATATCCGGCGTCGAACGCTCGATAAACTTGTCTCCTGCCGGGACAAAGGGTGCGACATTAATTTTCTCATCGGGGCGGAGATCAAAACGTCCCGCCCGATATGTATACATATACACATATATACATAAAGCGTACGGCTCCTTGGAAACGAACGCGAGTGCGCCATGGTTGACTTTCTTCTTCTTCTTCTTCTTCTTCTTTCTCCTTTCTGCTTCGTTTTGTGTGTACTCGAACGCTATAGATTCCACGAGTAACATTGTGCGATAACGTGATGCGCGGCAGATTTATGCTGAGCAGAAGTAGCAAACGTATGGGAACCCGGGCGGGGGAAGCAATATTGATGATTCTTTCGCGAAGCTAGATTGCTTCACCTTGTTGAAAGTTCACAGGGAGATATATGATTATTTATCGTCAATTTGCGAGACGGCAATGTATGTATATGGAAAATGTAAAACCCATTCTACGAACCTATTAGAAATTTCTCTGACTTACAAACCAACTCAAAACTCAACCGAAGACAACAAGTGGCAATAATTCGAATCAAAGTTGGACACACAAGAATGCTCATCATATACGTATCATACACGACTGACTAGCATACAAAACTGAAATGAGAGACGTAACATACAAAACTGAAATTAACTTCTCTCGGGTGATATTATTGGATTCAATATTGACGGAGAGAATTTTCAACTTGAAACATCGTTTCACATGTCGCATGTAAGAAAAGCAAGGGTTAACGAAGATTTAACAAGATCGTGAATACAAAAGCTGGCTGCGTTATCATCGAGATACTCCAAATATTCGCGCTTGTTATGAGCAAACACGGAGTACTAATATTTGCTCTAATACCCTTACAATCTCCTAGTAACGTTTATCCTGCATACGTATGGGTACGAAATAGAAGCTAACATGACAGCGGCATTACGCTCCTGCGATTTGAATATTATTTCGGCTGCAGTCTATGCACCTATGACTTTTCATCCTCCAATTATAAACACGATTCACGGAATTAAGAATATTGTCATTGTAGCTTAACTTATAATTGAAGCAATCCATTTCTTTCATACATTTCAAATGCTCACCCAGTATTAACAGATGTTTGTCATTTAATTATGCACATTCGTCTTACACTATACCTTTTATTTATTTATTCATAAACAGGCATTTAGCTCTTTATTATAATAAAACTAACATAATAGCAGAGTAACAAATTTAATACGCGACGTTCATCACATACTGTGCGCCAATATCAGATTATTAGCAAGGGTACTGGTATTAAAGATCGCGTTGGAGTCAGACAACAACGCTCGATTAAGGTAATGGGGTCAATTACACGTTTTACAAATAGCTGATAGAAATAACTTGTAATAGTAGAAAGTAAGAAATGAATGAAATAAAAATAAATGTAATAATGAGTATAATATTTGAAAAATGAATGTAATAATGAAGTTCGTGCATAATAAATTCGCAGTGTAATGTAACAAATAATTAAAAGGCAACGATCTATCGAATGTACGTATATTACAGCGATGTACATATGTATTGGCGAGAAAATCGAATATCCAAGAGGTAAAAGTTCTTCGGTACCAGTCGACTGCACGAGAGCGAAGTTCGGTCGCCGAATAAGTCGATCGGCCGCTGTCGATCACGTCAAAGAAGGTGATACGTGCACAGGTACACGGACACGGGTGTTACATAACTCGAGAATGGGATAAGTCGGCGCGTGGTTTTGAATGAAAATAAAGATAACGCTTCGTCATCGAGCGGAGCCTACGCAACGCGAGGTTTGCCGGTAGTCGAGTTTCAGCGTTTTCGGACTCCGTCTCCCACGCAAACGCTTCGCCTTTTCGTATTTCTTGCTACTTTCGCGATCTCGCGGACAGACAAAGAGAAAACGAAAACCGAGCCGTGTGTACACACCGTACTGCGCTGTCTATTGACGACAGGGAGCCCACGCTGCACGCCCCCGTGATTGCATTCGTCCAACGTTAACATTGTGTACGCGCGAGTAACAGTACAGGTGCGCCGGACCATTGACGGCTAGAAACCAACGATTGAAAAGGTTCCGGATGTAACTGTTTCGAACTGTTATATACATATTGGTTAATTATAGTAATAATAATAAAAATAATATAAGCTCTGATCAGTTTCAGTTTATAAAAGTTTTGAAAAGAAATTAAAGTCCACGTAAATCAGAACTGATATATCTAATAATTAAACTGCGGTTTCTAATATAAAATCATATTTTCTGAAACATACTTTCAACAATGTAATCCACTTATACAAATGAAAGATTTTCCATTTTGCTAATTTCACGATGTTATGTATTTTTGGAGATTGTGTACGATAGGTGCAGTTCGATGCATTCAAATTTTTCATAATTGCATAAAAATCCGCAGTCTTTTAGTAACAGTTATAACGTTTTCTCAATCTGTCTGAGAAACCGGAAATAATGTGATAACTGTTTTTATCCTTCGTTGCAACGTAATGATGAAATAACATTTATATATCAAGTTTGAGTACAAATGAAACATGGCCTCCCGGCTGTAGTTTCAGTATAAATTTGAATGATTAGTAACACGATAACGTGTGTGACGAGAGAGACGAGTTAAGAACTGGATATAGCCGTCTTTCCGAATTTCGAATTCTACTTATTTGCGTAACAGCCAATTCGCATAATTACTTCGGTCGAGATCTCCACGCGGCAAGTTTCAAGTTTGGATAGATTCATTTAAACTAACATAGCTGGTTACAAGAAAAAATCTCGAAAACTCTCTCGCTCTCGGCAAACCTTAAACCGCAGGAGCTGCGTAATTCATGGACTTTAGATTTTATATCGGCTTAGGAAGTTGCCGCGCGAGAGTTTCGAATTCTAAAATCTGTTAACTTTCCTGGGATCCTTCCCGACGAAGTCTGAAAATTGAAAGTCCACGGCTCCGAGGGACTCGATTGTTCCACGAAGTAACTATGCAAGCGGTGGCGAGCAGATAAACTTCGAGCAATCGGAAATCAGAGTGCCAATTGTGCGAGAGGATTACTAATAATTTTTATGATAAGTCTCGAAGAAATCAAACGGAAGACCTCGTAGGAGTTAGAAATTCTGAAAAAGATATTCAAATCTTTTTTGCCACTCTGTTTCATTGATAATTATAAATATGCACGTTGTAGCAGCATAAATTATCTCAAAAGTATGTCGGGCCAGTGACTAATTAGGTAATGAATAGATCGATGTATATAAGTCGAATTGCGTGTCAAGCGAAGAGAGTCAGATATTGATCGTATAAGAGGAAACACGTGCAATCAAGTGGAGTGAATTGTAATTTGGGACTATAATGGATATCTCCCAGATTGTTGTGATGAAGTCGTACTGATTAGAAGAAATAAAGGGTAGTATAAGACTGGCGTATATTAAAAGTAGTGTGAAGTATCCGTAACAACATTATATTCTATCTTTTTGTATATTATTGGTTCTTCGATTTTAGTTACATAAAAACGAAAGTGCAGGCCTAGGGATTACAGTATTAAGAATTGGATTGTAAGAAATATTGTGAAAGAAGGAAGTCCACGTAAAACCAAAGGCAAGGGTTAATAAACCAATAAATAAATAAATAAATAAATAAATATTAATTATAATATAAGTATGTACGTTTGTACCGGTGATGGTGTGATTAGGTTACCCACGCTTCGGCACATGCATACATATATTCAACGAATGAACGACCGATTTTCAACGAGTCAGAACTCGGAACCATGAATGGGCAGCGGGTCTCGTTGTTCTTACGGAGTCGACCGAGGCCGTGGTCGGGACCGGGCCACGCCACGACATTCTCTTTTTTTTTTCCCTCCTCGCTTTCGTAGATGCTTGGCGCCACACCAGGGACGCCGGGTCGGCGTTGGTTTTCATCTCGGTTCAAACAAAAAAGGGAACTGAGGAACGTCTACTCCGGGCCGGAAGATCGTCTTTGAACCGGTTTTTGTGAGCCATTCTTAAAAGCATCGAAAATATTTAGGGAACCGTACCGAGTCGACGCTCTTAAAGATATGCTAATTACTGTTTCATAGTGAATATCTTGTACGAGGAACAAGATTACACGTTCTAAACACGGCTCTTTTCTTTAAAGATATTGTCGCAGTCACACATAACTTATAGAAAACTCAGATCAAAAGAAGTAATAGCATGATATAGAGAAGATAGTCTGACTATACATTTGCGTGAACATTAAATTAGATAAATCTCGTGAAAATTTGTAATGTCACATGTAATTCATTTTCGAAAACTCAGATCCCAGAAAGAGTCATAGGATAATGTAGAGCAGACTGTCTGATTAGAATTTAAAAGCAATAAAACGTATGTTATATGGAGTAGCTGTTTGTTTTTGTTAAAAATATTAGATTAGAGAAATCGCCTGCACTAAAATCACACGTATCTTGTTTTAGAAACCTCAGATTAAGCGAAATAATAAGATGATATACATCAACCAGTCTGACTCTACATTTGCGTGTTAGATTAAAACAGTAAAATGTATATTACACGGAATAACTGTTTGTTCTTGTTAAAAGATTAGATTAGACAAATCGCATGAAAATGACTGTAGACAAGTGAAGAGCAAGAGTACAACGTAGTTAGTGTTCAAGTTATTCCCCTTGGTCAAATGTTTTCAACTGCAGCTTAACTTTCGTTGGAACTTGGAAATAATTCAAAGTTTCCAACGTGGCAGCTCGTGGCTCGAATTCTACGCGTTGGTTCCAAATTGGAGAGAAGTGAGGTGCGAGCTTCACGGTTGCGATTTCTTAACAGGAATGGGTAACTGGCATATCTATTATCGAATTGTTCTGTCCTTTCAATTTATTACATTTAATTGACTCGATTTACACGAAAATTGTATATACACTATATGTGAATTAAAATTATATTATATACGCATAATATACATATGTATATGAATTAATCGATGATTCAAATATGTTGAAGTATAATTGAAATAATTAAAAATCTAAAGAAGGGACGAGTTAATCTCTTGTCGTTTTCACCTCCAGATCGTAACTCGACACTATTTGTGGTGCACTTAACAGTTAACAGAAGCGCCTCTTCTGCACAGGCAAGGCTTTTGTCCGTTGCCTCGAGACGACTGGGCGTGACAAGTTCTCCAACAAAAGTAACCCGAGAAACCTATTAAATCGGCCTTTCGAGTGAGAACCTATTAAATCGGTCCTTCTTCTTTTTTCACCTTTCCTCTCTTACCCTTTTCTTTATTTTTCGCCTGTTTTCGACGCGGATGACGCCGATCTTTATACCATTTTTAGCGATCGATTTATACATAATCTCGTAGAAAATTTCACATTTCTGGATTCGAATGATTTAATTTTTTCTCATGTTGGCTCTTTACCTCATTTTTATCAGTCGATTTGTACATAATATTTGGAAGGAAATTTCATCTAATCCTTTTCGGTGATAAATATATTTCCTTATATCACGTATGAAGTAATTGTTCAGTCTTTACGTAAATGGTTATTGCAGCTGATTATTTTGAAATAGTAGGTGACAACTTTGATTCAATCCTTAATCTCAACCTCTTTTCAAGCATGTTGGCTCTTTATGACGTTGTGAAAATGATAACGTGTCATATGTGCACAATTGCTAACGTACTATCGATATGGTCATGTGGTATTTGTGGGCGTAATAGCTTGATTCTGAACTTGGTATACAATTCGAAACATCGTGTTAAACGCGACCGGAACTCGGAATGACTTTATTACGTGCTAACAGCCATTCACGTATCAAGATTGTCCTTCGATAAAGATTCAATCATTCAAATTACAAAGAAAACTAGGAAACATTTATTACACAAAGTGTGCAGTTGTATTATTAGTTAAAGGTAATGTATTTATCTCTAATAAAGTAAACACATATATTTATAGCAACAAAGCTAACAGGCTTGTAGACTTTTAGCTTTATTGAAAATTAAAATGAAAATGAAACATGTTCGTTTTCATGTATTATGAAAATATATTTTTAATACAAAAAGCATTTAGCTGATGATTAGACTGCAGATTTTAATTCGAAATAAAGCTCTTGCGATATGAATTTTATAAATGAAATCTAAATTATATTCCTTTATTCTGAAAAATAATGGTACACACTTGAGTCTAAAATATTTTGACGTATCACATATATGTTTTAGATTTTCTATATGTCAATTTTTTCTTATTGCTGTATAAAATCCGTGATTCAATGATTAACACTTGTCCATTTTGTACTTGGCTGAGTTGAGTCGAATAGACGTTCGTTATTTTCGACGCGTCGGAGAGGAAGGCCTTTGGGTCTCAGGCTCCTTTTCAATGTAGATGACTGAAGCCTCGTGCTCGTAAATATTTATCCGTTTTGTGGGCGTGAAGAGACAATGCGCGTCGAGTCGAATTAGCAAACCGTACTGGAGAACCCCCGTGCACTCGCAGGATAGGTTGCTTTGTAATTAGAGAACAATTATGTATCCCGATCGAAGAAAATTACAGCGCACGGAGGAGGCCCGGTTACGCGATGCCCGATGCCATCACCCGGAAATATCGATTCCATGTAACGCTATTATGCGAACCGAATGGGTGTATCATTAATTTCATTATTGTAGGCATACATGTACTGGTATACTAAGGAATGTGTACGTCATATCATATCATAAGGCCTAAAGTCAATCTATTATACAAATATTTGTTATTATAATATTCATCTAAAAACAGACGATAAAATAAATTTTTTAAATCTTTTTGTGTCAAACATAAACCGAATGCCATAATGACATTTATTATTAATATAGTGTGAATCAGTGAGATAACCAATTAACGATAAAATTTTAATCGATGATTAGACTACTCTTTAATTAAAAATTAAAATTCAATAGTGAATTCGAACTTCTACTAATTAAAAATGAAAATTTAATCTTTGTTCGAGAATTAAGAATTAAAAATTAAATTTCAATCTCCAGTCATAAGGAAACCTCAATTAACGACTAATTAGTCAG
Organism: Ceratina calcarata; assembly: GCF_001652005.2. Taxonomy (NCBI): domain Eukaryota; kingdom Metazoa; phylum Arthropoda; class Insecta; order Hymenoptera; family Apidae; genus Ceratina; species Ceratina calcarata. The sequence continues at coordinate 114,957 of NW_017166723.1, read as the reverse complement.
ACTTGAATTAAGATGTAAATAAACTGAAAGGTTTGCTCTTTCGAGATATTAACGTGCGGGTGTATTCACTATTCGAGTTGTTACGTTCTTCAGCAGTCGGCCTAGTTATTATGTTCTTCAACGCATAGAAATATTACAGAATTATTTTGCCTCCCAGGCAATGATATAGTAAATAAGAACATTAGGAAATGAAATTACAAAGCGTTGGACTTACCTCTGACGTTCGGTCGATGAAGCCGGGCTTGAGGAAAGATCTGCAGAATAACGATGATCGTTTGGAGCATCAGTGGATAAAGCATGGTTTTGGTCAGATCGGGAATCCTCTTAAGAGTCCTATATATACTATTTTACAATAAGTGGAAGCAAGTTTCTCTTTACGCCGTTAGCTGCAACAAACATAATACACGTATTGTTAATTAAGTTGAAAAGTTGCATTTACAAAAATATCAAACGTACTATACGACGTATTATATTATTACATAGTATCTTAATAATTCTTTCTAGTATCAATAATCTCTTATTTCCATATTTTATACTACATTATAATGTACAACCTCAATACTATACTATTCTACTATATTATAATAGTTTATTTTTATACTGTATTATAATAATGAAGTGGAATTAAATAGAATAGCCTACAATCCTGTAGGATGTTTCTGCAGCAGCTTTAGCCTAAATAAGGTATGAACCTTGTTACGTGAGGTTTTCATGGTCCAGCAAGTAACGTTCGGTAGTTATGGTAATCGGATTTGGCCGGACCATACTCAGCCTCATAATTGGGCTCGACAACCGTGCCGACCCTTTCTCACAGTTTCCACCTATACCAGGGCACCTTTTAGTCGGATTTAACGGTCCCACTGATTTACGGGAGACGTCGAATTCGATAGCGCGGATTGACGAAATAGCGGTACAAGATAAAAGTTATCTCTCTATTTCTCGCGGAAACAACAAATTCAATGACTGACATTCCGTATTTTTTACAATTGTTAATTCCAACCATTCAAGCAGATCAACATTATTTTTTGTCACGAGGATTAAATGGACTACATTGCCACCTTAACACCGGATCCATCACCTCTTTTTGTGCGTACACTTCTCTATTAAAAACCAGCCGGTTTTAGTAGTGTTAATCATCGTGAAACGCGTAGAGGAGATTATACGCGTATAAGAAGAGTGGGTAATATAACATAAAGGAAACGGCGGGCAACCGGCTCTGGCACTTGTTAATTCAAAGCGAATACAGCATGCGACATGAAAAAAACACAGCCGACTTCGAAATGGACTGGTAAGAAGCGTAACGTGCAATTGGCAGCGTTGCAGTCGAACAAATACGATATTGTAAAAGTTTCACTTGTAGAACGAAACTGTAAAAAGGCGCGGTCTGTAATTGGGGACAGCGTGCAGAAATAAATGTTAATTGCCGTGCAGGCTCAACAAAAGGTACCCGAGTTGTTAATTACTGATTCTGTAGACAGCGAGGGAGAGGGAGAGAGCGGCTGGCGAGCAGGAAGCAGGAGGGGAAGGAGAAAGAGAGTTAATCAACTGACTTTGATTTTGCGAAACCCTTTCGGCAGTCCGTTTCATAGGGCGGTGGCTGCGAGCCTTGTGTGAGAGCGGCTAATTAGAACAAGAGTCGATCGTGCGTGCTCCCGCTGAATTTCGAATTAAGCTCACGGCCCACGGACCTTTATCGAAATCGATCGAAGAATCGGTGGAAAAGATTTAATCGATCGGAATTAATCATCGAGGCCTTCATTTGCAGGAAATAGTTTATGTAGCAATTATACAGGAAATGTATTTAATATGACTTGAACAGACTTCAGGTCTGATACCTAAATGCACATACATTTGTTTAAGTCTTTCAACCTTTTACCTTCTAGGCAGTCTTCTGGAAACAGTGTGCAGAAATATATGAGAGTTTTTCTTGGAAACATGAAATTGTAAATGTAATAGTACTACTTATTGTATTTAGTAAATCTTTATCTTTGTAATTATTGTTGTAACTGATATTGTTATTGTTTTCCAAATAAATAAATACTAAAGAACTGTGTGCATTACTTGGAAAATTTTTAACTCATCTTAACTTTATCATCATAATTTTATTACCTTTTCTTCTTATAAATTTATGGGTTTCTACACATTTTAAATATTTTATTGCTCTCGTTTCTACTCACTGGCGTATTTTTCTACAATTATATCGTTATTACAAGATGTTGTACACTATTAGTATATCTACATATGTATATTGAATCATATGCTCGCTGAATGTGCGTATAAAATCTAATTAAAAGGAAAGCCTTAGATGAGTGTCATAAAATCCAATGTATGAGTATAATACCCATACCCTTGATACCCTAACGCTCATCAGTTTATAAACCGAGGGAATCGAGGACGTACACGATCCAACGATTTCTGGAACAGAGAACAATTTTCATAACGATAATAGAATGCCCGTCGCGTCGCAATGTTAATCGACGTGTTCAGTGAGCTGAGATTCAATCAATGCCTGGTTTGTTGTATGTACGTACTCCGCGATTCAATTTTTCCTCCAAATCCCCTTTCACTCGCCAATTGTACGCGACAACGAACAAGCGTTCCGTTGACATCGAACGTAATAAAATTTTAACAAACTTGATTACGCGAGCTAATCGGAATACGCGAAGTCGCATGGGTATTCGGACGGTTCATTAAATGATACTCCGATGATCGAATTTTCTATTAATCGACGTCTCATCGATATAATTGATCGTCCTATTAATCAGTAGTCCGTTAATCGAGGTACAAAGTTCTAAATGTTTTAAAACAGCTTCCCGTCGCGTCGTCCGAATTAAGTTGTCATGTCGATCATGTAACAAGCCGCGCGAGGCAAGCACATCGCGTCGTTTTAAGAGATTAATGGATTCGGGTGTCACTCGAACTCGATGAGAAATTCTCCTAGATCTTCGCGCGAATATCTCTCTCGTCTCCCTTGCGTCGTTTCGGAAAGTACAATGAATTTCAGTGAGGAAATTCTTCGCGAAGATCAGATCTTGGCTAGTTTGAAATCTCATTCACGAACTTTGTCTTTAGTGAATTGACTGAAAACGCGCGCATTTATGTTGAATTCGTTAGAAACGAAGTGAGAGGCATCGGAAATGCATACCCAGACGCAAATGTTGCACGAATCGCGTGGGTGACTTCGTACATCGTAGAAAGAACGTGAGTGGAGAGAAAAGCAGGAAACGACTATCGGCTTTTCCATATATTAAACTGCTGACGTTAATACATCTATATTTCTAATAATAACTACATAAACTTGTTATTTATTTCACGTGTTAAAAAACTCTTTATAGAAAAGTGAGCAGCAGAATTAAGGTAGTGGATTATAAAAAATGTTAAGGTCGATAGTTCATATTTATACAATTTCGAGTGATTATGCGATGTGAGAAAATATAAGTGTAGCTAACAATAAGTATGTCATTAATGGAATCGTTGAATATATCGAATAAGTGATTTAATTTATTGGCTTTCGAAGCTGCTCTGGTTGTGACACTGCCCGAATCTGGAAGTGAATCTATCAAGGTAGAGAACGTTGACCGGTCTTACAATTAGACTTCGTATAGATTGCAAATCGTAGTTCTTTTATCTCTTGATTTCTGATCAATAGGACATCTTTTTAACACCGAAATACGTATAGTACAACTCTGACGCGTTTTGTGTATTAATGTCTGCATGTTCATATATCAACAACAAACGATCCGATTTCGATGCATTTTTTGTTTCATTTAGAATATATTTTTCCGGGAAGATTTTATCCTTAGGGATAATATTTTAGAGATTCACCTTAGATCGTATCTCCTTGCGTTCTTTTACTATACTCTTGAACTAAGCGAGCTTCCGCGTTATTTCTTCGGGTGTAATGAAGATGCTCGGTCGAAGATGAAAGCAGGAGTTTAATTAATATCGATGAAACGTAAAAAGAGGGATGGACTGTGCCTTCGGCAATGATAATAAAGTCACTCTGTGTCAGACTACAATCGCGATCCCGTACTTTATAATCCCCCTTTCAACGGAACTTGATCAACTTATCTGTGCTCCGCCTTACGCTTCACCATACTTCTCTTTTTTACTCGGATATCTTCCCGTCGGGTCGTAAAAGCTCGTTTCTCAGCCGTGCTTTCCCCTCCCGGTCCTCGCGTGCTCTTCGACTTCGCCGGTCTCACCGCCGAATATACACGCAAGATCGCGAAATTTTTATATTAATTTACGCGCAACCAATTTAAATTACCGTGTAATACAATACGTACCTGGCGGCGGACGTGTAATTTACGGGCCAGAGATACGCGGGAACGAAAAAGTGTACCTGCGACGCGAGGAACAACCGCGAAAAACTGAGATGCACAGCTAGCTACTCGAAAGCGATGCAAACAGAAATTTATTCTTTCCGCGTTTTCAGGCTATGATGAACCTGTATGAACAACTCGATAGTAAACGTCAGGATTCATTTATACTATTTAAGGAGTTTGTAACGTCATGAAGGAAAAATGAAATTAAAATATGGAACTATTTCTTAACACGTTAAGCGCGGAGCCAATTTTGTTGTGCTTTCCATTCAGCTGGATATTTACATATTAGCAAAATTTAGATATCAAAGAACATTCGAGATTGAGATGTTTGGCCATTATCAACTTACGGGAACAATCAATAACGTTAAGAGAAACGTGACTGTCTCTCGCAGAACCGTAGATTACAATTTAATTTTTGTCGATAGGCTCCTAATTATATGCACGTAAACGATCCCAGGTAGAGCGCGGCGATGTTTTATTTATAGCAAGTATTAGTCGGACAGAGTGGAAAATTGTCGACGCGATCGGAGGGTAGCAATTATATTACATGTTAACGATAATTTAAGGACAAGCGGAGAAAGCGGAGGGCATTACAGGATGTCCTGTTCGTGTACACGGTCCGGCTTAACGATTTAATAATTGCCCGGTTACTTACGGTATTCGGAAGAACGCGGCCATTAACTGCGATGTAATTGCTCCCGGATTCGACATGCGACTTGGTACATTTCACGGTAACTTACACCGTTCGTTAAGATGTCACAAAACGATTGATTCGCCTTAACACGACTCCCAATGTTTGAATAAAGTCCTCTTATAAAAATTATTATATTTGAGTCATCTTAACAAGATTCTCCAATATTTGAACGAAATCCTCATATAAATGTATATTTATAAAGATGAATATAAAAAAATATTACATTTATTATGCGTACAGAATGACAAACGAAAGCTGTTATTTATACTAAGGTTGTATTTATTAGATAGTTATATTAAAATATTTTGAAAGAATAATTTATTGCTTGCTAAAAATATCAGGCAATTTAATAAACTGTATGAAACTTTATATAAATTATCTTTCAATGAAATAGAAGGATAATCAATTATTTCATATTACTGCTTCTATCGATTCACTCTGTACACATGAAATATAAATTCTTGCTGCAGATATTGACTCTCCAATATTTGAATAAAACTGAATAATTGTATTAAAAGTTTTAAAAATTCGAGGCAATTTAATGAGCTGCATGAAATATGAAATTGTGTGTACAGCATTTTTTAATGAAATAAAAGAATAATAAATTATTCCATTGATTCATTCTGTGTACACGAAATAGAGATTCCTGCTGAGATATTCGTCGCGCGTTCTTTATCTCGAGCCGAGACGTTCAGCTTGCAGCCGCGTCGGGTCATTAATTGCCGGAAAAATCACGGAGACGGCTCCCGGTATCGCGTTGCGGAGACTCACAATCGGAGGGATGCCTCAGCGCACCTAACACCGTACCCAGCTTTGGAACGCGCAAAGATACTCTGATCCACAAGAAATTTTCCGCGGAAGGTTCCACACTCCAATTAACGGTGAGGATTCGTGTTAAAGAGCCGCGTTCCACCGTCCCGACTAAACGGATCTGTAAAACGAACGAAGAATGTCCGCTCGTCCTCTAATTACCTCGCGATCATTTCTTCGCTCTTGAACAATATCTCTCGTTTAACGGACTGAGATAATCGATGGTTCTTATTCTACTGGGTCGGAGGAAAAGTTCTTTTACAAATTAAGACATAACTGAAATACGTTTGTCTTAGTTGTTTACTGAGCTTCTGTCTGTTATCAAATGGGTGTCGTTTTATTTGGTGAGCTTCTGCGATTTTTTGGTTAAAGCTAATTATTCGTGTATTCATTATACAGTGTAGAACTTGTGGGTTTCTTGGAAAAATAGGAATATATTTGTAATTGAATATATTTATAAATAAATGAATTGATGTTAAGTTTACTCCATTAATTTATTCCTCCATTGCTTATTCCATTTTCTATTACATCTTACAATTAGTGAGATTACTCTAGTAACAGTATACATATACGTTTTTATTGACCAGGATATACTTTTGTTTACTAAAAAATGATGCAGCCTTTGCGCTTCCGGTTATTGGATAGATATGTCAAGTGGCGTAACAGTTCCGTCAGTGGCCTCGACTGTGTTGAAGAGGTTTCGGAAAAATAAATGATAGAAGAAATGGTAAATGAATTGCTGCGATTGAGTAAAAATCCGTTTTCCACTCTGTTATAATGAAATTTCTGGAGAAAATTTGATGGACGTCAATTTTAAAAGAAATTCTCTATGATTCTATTTCTAAGTGATTGCAGTATGGCGAAACATATTTGAAAAGTTTTATTTAAAATCTAATTAAAATCCGCAGTGTATTCATAATTTTGCATCCAGTTAGAATTAAATTATTGCCATAATAAAATTATATTGAACGTCGATTTGAAATAGAATCATATAACTTTAAATAACATCATGTGTCAAGAACTTCTTACATAAAATCAAATAGAAGTAGTTTTTAAATATTTATGTATGAAAATCTTCTTTGAAACAGCATTACGTGAATAGAAGCCGTCGAAATATCTATTTCCTAGATTCAGTAAGTTATGCTAAGTTTAGTTATGATTCTTTTGAAAAATACGTCTTGCGAATGGGGCGAAAAATCCAATATAAAAGTGTCACCAATTTTTCACACAAATTTCATTAAAATGGATGAATGAGAAATTACCAAATTTATATTTGAGAAAAAATAGGATACAGTTATTCATCTAATTTCTCAGTGCACCAGGAATATTAATCTAGTCTTTATAATTCACAAAAGGAACATGTATGTTTCATTAAAAAAATGTTTGACTATACAACAGATTAAAAATATTGAAACAATTTAAAATTCATTGATTCAGAACGTGTTATTATTGATAATATTTACGTTCTATCGCATATTCTGAACGGACCAGAATGTCGTATCGTCGAATTAAAATGTAATCTCGTGGCCGTAAAACATTAACGCATAGACAGTAATTACAACCTTTTCCAGGTTAAATGATACCCTCGTTAACGCGTCGTCGATCCAGGGTTCTCTCATTTTTATTGTTCCTCGGTAACAAGGTAATCCGAGCGATCACTAAATAAACGAATTATGAACAGGCAGTCGGCAGCCGACGGCAGCTGCCTTCCGCGAAATTAATTCCGCGCGCACGAGGACATCCATAACTTTATCGATGATTTTCGGATCTCTGATTAATCGCGTGGCCCCGTGGCGCAACGCAACGACACACATCGACACTTTTACAAGCGATTTATCACGCAGCCCCTCGAGGAACTCGCGGAACTGCTTGCTATCAATTTTAATCCGACAATTCAGAGGACAAAAAAAAATCATGGTTTCGATGTTCCCATGCCAATTCTTTACCTTTTTTTCTTCTCGAATATTTCACGAACTCCAGTCACCAACTTTTTGAAGAACGAGTGCAAAATATTATTTGGAACAAATTATTTATATGCCTATTCCAATATACTAAATTATAATAATAAACATAAAACTCCATCATATAATAATGAATTGAAGTTTTGAAGCGAACCATCAAATATTTAAATATAAATCAAAAGTGTAGTTAAATTTGCGGGGACATAAGCAAGTTTATTGAGTTATTTACCGCGGGTCAAAAGCAATCTGGCAATAAAGTCGAGGGCGAAGCGGGCATGTACGCTCGAAATTGTTAACTGAATTTGCATTACAACGTGAATAGAATTAAACGTGATTTCGTTCATAATAATTCAACGTGGTCGTTGTAGCTTATCGCAATTTCAACTTCGTTGCACGCGATGGTTAATGCAATCCAACAACTTTTATTGATAGTTTACCGCAATTAATTTCGTATTTTGTAAAACGCTGCTTTCAACGAGTAAAGATGGACATCCGACGGGTGGATGGTAGAATATCAGAATACAATGAACCATCATTTATCTGGGTTAATAGAAAGGCAATTCTATATCTATAAATGTTTTTCAAAAAAACTGTTTTACGTTTTTTTAGATATGCATGTTATTACGTATAATTATGTATAATACGTTATTAATATCATAGAATGATTCAAGCAGGTCTATTTTCTGTTTAATCGGATAAATTAAAGACTGTACTGAAATTTTAATTAGAAAATAATAATTTGATAGTAATTTCTATATCTATAAATATTTTTCTAGAAGTCTGTTTTACATTTTCTTAAATATGCATATTATGTATAATTGCATATAGTATGTTAGTTATTTAGATATCATGGAATGATTTAAATAGATCTATTTCCCGTTTAACCGGATAGATAATGTACTACAATTCTAATTAGAAAAAAGTAATTTGAAGGACAATTCTATTTCTATGAATATTTTCCTGAAAGCTGTTGTACATTTTTTAAAATACGTTATCATGTCTAACTGCATATAATAAGTTAGTTATTGGTATCATGGAATGATTTAAATTCAAGCAGGCGTGTATTCCGTTTATTCGGACAAATTGAATATTACATTGCAATTCTAATTAAAAACCAGTGATTTGGAAGACAGGTTGATACTTACACCGTCCGTCGAATTGTCGCGTTCTTCCGGCGGTCACGTGGCGGTACGACACTGACGACACTGGTTAAAAAACACCTGCGTGCACAAACGATCGCGGCGAGGACGCGACGCACTGTATGAACTTATGTACGTAGGCATAGTATATCCCGACACTTCGTACGCAGTCTCCCCCGCAATCGCCACCTCTCGGGCAGGTGGCGTTCCTCACAAGCGGCTCTTCAGGATTTCACCGGTCCATCACTATTTGAAGTTCTGATCTGCAGTAAAATGAGAAAGCTCGTGGCTTCCAAAAGCTTCGAAGAACCGTAGGGGTAGCCTCGATAAGATTCAATCGGGGGCTCGACCGTTCTGGGAGAGGGTGGGAAGTGAACAAAATGAAAATTCGAGGAACGAAGTTACAAGGATGGGGTGGGATGAGAAAATAAATATATGGGAACAGGTACTAAAAAAATGAACGTGAGAAAGAGGGATAACGAATAGAAAAAGAAAAGAAGTGGATGATGAAGTCGGCGTAGGTGAGAAGAGATGAACGGAGACGGGGACGAAAACGGAGTGAAATGGAAGGGGCAGTGAAAAGGAAGATAGAGAAAAGAGAGAGAGAGGGAGAGACAGAGAGAGAGAGAGAGAGGGAGGGAAGAGAAACAGAAACGACGAAACAGAAGCGACGGAGAAGTGGTGGTCACGATCGTCGTCGGAACACTAGCGGTCCGATCGGAGTTCGGTGCCGGTGATACACTCTTCTCATACGATGCTACGTAGACGCGGTCAACCTCTCCTCTTCGTGCCCCTGTTCGCCGCTTCCTCGTCTCGTTCCCGCTTCGCGATCGGCCTGGCTCCGAGGTCCTCTGCGTGCTCTGCGCTTCATCCCATCTCCTCCTCTCCTTCCTCTTTCGACACCGTGCGTACACTACCGCTCACAAGTATCAACGCGGTCTCTGCGGTCTCCACAAAAATGTTTATTACCTAAGAAGAAAGATGAAACGTGGGAACGGGCCGCTTATCGTAAATCGCCAAGTCAAATTATTATTTAAACTGAACACACGATTAAAATGGTGATAATAAAATGAAATCCGATCGTTAATTTTTTATGAACGGAACCCTCCTTGGGGAGGTTGAAATAAAAATAGTAACAATTATTAGATTCTAGCTGGTACCAAAGACCCGATGGAGAATGTTGTGAAATAGCTGGATATTAATGGTAATATATTTATGATCGGTAGTGTACGTACGTACGATTCACGGATTACGTGTATCGGAGCACGCGGCTCGATCTCGCCTCTCTTTCCCGCCTCCTTCCTCGGTCACTTTGATCGTGAGAGACAGAGGAAACTCGGTTCCCTCCTACCTAAGACGGGCGCAAAAGCACACCAAGACAGGCCAATCTACTAGGTAAGACTAGTTCCTCCACCCAGTCGTGGTCGTCGTGGACACGTTTTCTGTCGGTCACCCTCCCTTCCCTCTTCCTCTTTCCGTTTTTCTTCCTCTCCCTCTTTCGATCCTCGCTTTCTCTCTCTCTCTCTATCCTCCCTTCTCTCTGTCTCCCCATTCCCCTCTCTCGTGATCAACCTCCTTCTGCCTATCCGTTGTTGCTCTTTTTATTATCTCCTTCTCTGGTCGGTTTCCTTCTCCGTCCTCGTCTGCACGCGGTCTACCTTGTACCCTCTCCCGCCACTTTGGGTTTCCTACTCCTTCCTCTTTTCTGTGTTTTGTTCCTCCGGATCTCGTTGCGCCCGAGGAATCTGTCTCCCTTTACTCTGCTCCTTGCCATGCAACTTTATCTGCTCCAGCACCGCTCGCGCGCGTACTTACGCTTCCTTCCAAAGAGCAAAGCCTTTTCCTCCACGAATCCACTCCTCGTTCCCCGGCGACTTTGATAAACAATTTATATCCGTAGCATTGCAACGTACCCTGTGTATCGCGAGCGAATCGTCGTTAAACTACGTCCACGGTAAAAGGCTCGCGTTTCGACTCTCTCTCTCTTTCCGTAAATCCGCATCTCGTTCCTCAGCGACTTTGACAAACGGTTTATATTTGTAGCATCGCGTTCCCTGTATCGCTAGCAAATCGTTGGTCTACGATAAGGAGCTCGCAATTCGATCCGCGCGTTCTACCCTAATAAATTGTTAGAGAATTAAAGGATTTGAGGGTGCTGCCGGAAATCTGATAGTTCGGTGACAAATTAGCAGAAAAGGAGCGAAAAAGTGTGTAGAAAAAGGGCAAGACACGTAAAGAAGTCGAGGACAAAGCAGTGAAATTCGTTGGGGATAAATCTTGGCGAGCCAGGGAGGTCGAAAGGGTGCGGAAAATTGTGAAAGAACTAACTTTGTTGGTAGACTCCGGATGACTCGTTACCTGGGTAAAAGGTCGCGGGAGACAAAGGCCGAAGTTTCATAAAAGAATGCCGGTTGTGCTTACAACCTAACCGCGCCACAATACAAAGAATAGTAATTTGTTGGCTTGATTAATTTTGCTTGTGTCTCGTTACGACCGCATCTACGCTTAAACTACAAGCATATAGTGCGTGTACATTCCCAGTTCAGAGTAAACTTTTCTATTTAATTTTTCATATGTTTTCAATATAAAATGTTCAAAAATAAAATGTCAGATTTTCAAATTCTTATCAGATTATTTCCTATGAATGGAAATCTTTGCGCTGGTGTCAAATTGGTTGTACGCGGGCCAGGTACATGCTCGAATAAAGACGATCGGATCGCAAGAGAAAAAGAGGAGATTCGCGACGCGCGGCAGATTTATGCGGCGTGCACGCGGTCGACAGCACGCAACTTGTTAACGAGCCGCATGAATTATTTTATCAGCAAAGCAAACGAGAACAAAATTCGAAATAAGGGACGAGCACTTGAACAGTGAACGCCGGAATGAAAGGGAAAGGGAGAAAAATAGTTGACGTGATACGCGGTTCCCACATGAGTAGACATGTATAGTACTTGAAATAAAGGAATATATATTATGTATATATATATTATATACAATAAACATACGTACAAACATATATATTAGGTACATAATTCGAAAAAAGGTAATAAACGAAAAAAGAAAGATTGGCATAATGAGTGTTAGATTGGCACAAGTGCGACGATATAATTGATTAATGAAGTTGCAAGAGAAATTAGCTTATCTTAGGAAAAGGTTTAAGAATTAGCTTATCATTTTGTAAAAGTCACGTTCAAATAAATGAAAGTCCATTGATTATTTTCGAGCTTAGAGATTTATATAATTTATAAATGCGAACGTTATTCGAATTATGAACGGTATCAAGTTGAAATTCGCATTGTAAAGGTAGTAGAGGCGGAGATGAAAGCAAGTTAGCGATACGTTTGGAGCAACCGCGGCGTAACGTGGCACGGAGGGTTAAAGCCGCGTCACAATCGCAATGAGATTGAAATTGAAAGGTATTCGTTACAAAGCGCATCGCGCCACTGCGATATCATCGTGTACGGTGATTGCGTCGAATACAATAGACAATATACAAGCATCAACCGTGCACCGTTGTCACCCATTGAGCTACGCACGTTTGTACGTATAAAGAGAATTCGTAACGCATGCGAGGATATTTGTCTTTGTGCAATAAAAATTCGAATTTCAGTGGCGGTAGTCGACTCGTGCGGAAACGTGAATATTCAGAAACAAAACGTCTGAAGTGCTTCGTCTCGAGTAATCAAATGAACGACCGTCGAGGGCCATCGGATAAAGAAAAACGATTGTTAACGATCGCTGTTTCAGTCACTTTCCGCCGTTTACAAAGTTTCAGCGCGAGGACCGACAAGGGCGGATATTACTTTATCGTGTGACGTTTTAATGCGATTTGAAATATCGCGCGAGCGCATAATAAACGAGCCGTTGCTCCAGTTGATTCTTGCACAGCTGCTGCTGCTGCTGCTGCTGCTCGCCGAAGGTCGTATCGATTCTAAAATTCTTGGATGCTTGTCCCACGCGAACGAGTTTGTGGGACGCGTTCGTAGTATTACTACCTTTCCGCTTGCCCTATTATTCAGAAAATCATTTTCCCCGTCAGTTTTGTATATCTTCCTCCGTGTTTCATTAAACGTAAGCCAATTATTCATCTCATCGATACTTTGACTTGCTTCCTTGAAATTTCGATTTTATTTTAATATCTCAATCTCAGAATAATGGTAAACATAATATATTGCGTTTAGATTTCAATTTATACATGTTGGGGTATTTGAAACAGATCACCCGGATAACTCACTTGTTTTTGAAGATAGAGGAAAATGCATTAGACCGATCTTACTTGGTATCGAGGGGCTCGTAATCTGTTGCTATTAATTTTTCTATAGATGGACGCGCCAAAGAGATATGAAGATCAACTCTGTTTTTTTAAATTGAATGCTATGGTTTTTTACTTACAATCTGGCAGAGTATTTCAAGACGAATACAATGACCAATTATGAAAGTCATTCAAGATCACCCTGTATAATTGTCATCCCACTGTATAATTATGAATCTCTGTAGTATTATATGTGTCGAATTATTTTTATTAATCTTATATACTTTATTATAATATCTTAATCTCTATTTTTCATGTAATCATTGTAAACATTGCGTTTATATTTGAATTTATATTACACAAATTTTCTGTAGGATGTGTCGAAATATTTTTGTTAATCGCCGTACTTAAAGATAAATTGGAATTTGTGATTACTCTGTTATAAAGTCACTCGGAACAGGATTGTTTCAAATGTATTGAAAGAATTTCGACAACCGAGCGAATCGCGTTACCCTATTTGCAAGTATTTTACAGTCGATCGATCGCCGGTGCTCGTTTTATGTAGGAACGAACGGCGGCGCACGGGCGAAGCGAAGGAGTGAATGCATCCTAACGGCTGACGGATACGGTCCGATAGACTCGATCAAACGTACGCGCCGCGCGCCGTGCCGACTGCCCGGGAAGTTAATTCAACGTTATGGTTGATCGTTTATCATACGCGAGAGAACGAATCCCGGCTGGATTTTCGTTACATTTTGTCGATTCGAGTTCGAAGCCGACTTCGGCCCGGGTAATTCCCTCCGGCCCACGCCGCTCCGCACCCGCCGTTTTCATTTCATTTATTCGCATTCTTGTTCGTAAATCAATTCGCGCATTAGTCTGGCAAATTCCTTGCTGCAAGGGAATTAAATATCTTCACGCCTCACCTATTCCTAGACCAAGACTTACGAACAATTTTAATTGCCTTCTGTTACGATGGCCCTAAAAGATTTTATTACCTTTTTATATTTCGTAGTTGATCTAAGCTCATGTTTTTATAAATTACTGTAAAAACAATATTTATTTTTATCTAAAAATTGTCTCGTAAAAAGGTAGGTAGTCGAAGTGTTGATGTTTGCAGGAGATGATCAGTCTCGAACGGTAACGGGGAAGAGAGGCTGAGTATCCTGCAATATCAGGGATAGTAGTTTGAGACGGTAATGGAAATCAATGCAGAGTAACTCGTAAATAGAGACGTGATTGGCGAAATCGTCAGCTCGTCAAACGTTAGTCCCCTGATTGCCACGATTTAAGTTTAATCTCCCGATAAGGCGCTTGAGTAATCTGGGTTATAACAGACTATAAACGAGGAGCGGATCGTAAAGGAATAAGGATTTAGCTGAATTCGTCGTTCAAATGACTTTCGGACGTACCGTTCATTTAGGTGTGCGAAAATTAGGTTTCGAGATTATTAATTCTCTCTAAGATAATATTAATTATATTACAATTCTAAAACAAATTTAGGTATTAAATTGTACCTGGAATAGAAATCGTTCAAGTGATTTTTGGATATACTGTCCACTGGAGTATGAAAATTAGGTCTCTTCATTATTAATTCTCTGTAAAACAATATCAATCATATTACATTCCCATAATAAGTTATTAACAGATTGTGGAGTTCATGCATTTATGAGAAAACTGAATGTGCAACAAATATAAACACTATATGTAAATAAATATCAAAAGCAGAGTGCATATTGCATTATTTAGTCTAGTTATTACAAAACCATACGAGGCATAAAATCATACGAATTTCTCCTTGATTGAAAAATTGCTTAATTATTCAACTTCAAGAACGATTACAGTAAATTTGGTAAATTTATGAGTAAAATTCCACGTTTCATATGTGGAATGGCATTTCCCATGAAAAGTTATCGAGACATTACGAGTTGGCCTGGAAGTCATCAAGCCGAGTTTAACTCTAGGCGGTGCAGCTGATCCTGGCAATTTATGTCTCTTCCTTTTCTGCTCGTTCGATTCTCGCAGCTTTAATTAGGGTACTCGCTGGCCAATGACCGGTTGTCATCGACAGCCGCAGTGACGATCGAGAACGGACCACCTCGGAGCTTTAACCGCACAGTTTATAATCTGCCCAACTGTACTTTCTTCTTTCTCTCTTTCCACCGCGTTCTGCTTTTTCATTGTAAATACCTATCTCGCTAGTCCGACGTTGAATAAAGACAACGACGAGTAAAATCGAAGCGATTACACGCTGCTCTATTACATAAGCGAAATACTTCCTTTTGTTCGCGATAAATCTTCACGGCCATGGCCGACGCTTACAATTAGACTCTAAGTGATTCCCAGCACGTGAGTGCGAAAAATAGAAATGATTTTTGTGCGTCAAACAAAATTGACTCTACGGCCGGTATTCAGAATATATTCTTATTCTTAAGATCGTCTCAAGCATTTGCTATCCCTGTCTATCGCATGTTTCGAGATTTTTAATAAATAAACATATCTTCCTATTATTTTGATTATTATTATTCATCACTATTATAATTAATATTATACCTTATCATTATTATTATTCTATCATACTCTATGCATAATGTATCCATGCGTGCGTGCATGCATGTAATCGTAGATCTTTGAATGGATTTTAGTTAAAGATCTTCAAGGGGAACTTGTCTGTGGAACGGAAACAAGTTGTGCGCGAGGTTTTCGTTGTTCGATAGACTCACTCGACGGACTTCAGCAGACGCGGACGAAAAAGTGGCCTGTCATGAACGGATTCCAAGTACTTCTGACGTTTCTCGGCGCAATCGCGATCATTTCGGACCCGCGATCCTCGGCAGAGGACGGCTCTGCAACTGAAAACGTATACCATGGTAGGTAAGTGCCTTCGTGGATTGCGAATCGTTCGTTTCATACCATCGGGCCATTTTCCACCGATCGAGTTCTTCGAGAGTTTCGCCATTTCGATAACGAATGTCCCGTGATTCTCGCAGACAAATCATTTTTTGGGATCGTTCCATCGCGTCCTGGAACATTTTACTCGTGGATCGTACGTGTCAGCTTGTTCGCGAACGCGAACTCGCGGCTATTCCACTTCCCAAATAAGATCAATCGTCACGATAAAAGTTTAGCGAGTGCAAGGGTTAATCCGTTTCTCGTGCAATTTAATTAAGTCGAAAAGACTGTCTTTTTCAAGTGCGGAATATTATTGAGTTTTGAACAGCGAAATTCATTTTCCGATTTCTTTAATTAAGTCTCGCTAACTTCTGGTGTCCAGATACACGAGAGACATACCAAGCGCGGAGTACCTAGTCCCGAGGAGGGTGTTCGAGGACGGTAATTTCTATAAGTACGAACTGCCGAATTTTTATGACCGCGGGGAAGTCAGCAACCGCAGGAAAAGGTCGGCCGGAGAACCGGACGCGGATAAAGTGCACCTGGTGTTACCTTTCAACGGGATCGACCACCATGTGGAGCTCACTCCGTACCACGATTTCATATCGCCGGAGATGGTGATCGAGACGCGGGGCGCCGGCCTCAGGAAGAACTTGGACGAGGCCGTGAAGTTCAAGAGGGCCCCCGATCAACAGTGCCACTACCGGGGTTTCGTCAGGGACCATAGCCCTTCTAAGGCAGCCCTGTCGCTATGCGATGGCGTGGTTAGTCACTTTCACAATTTTTTTGGACATTTTTCATCTTCATTTTGGACATTCATTGATCTTTTAAGTTTGTCGTCGTTTGAAACATAGAAGTACATCATTTTTTTACATGATGTGGGTTCAAGTATATATATTTATAATTGTATAATTTTATAGGAATATATATATATTTCTCTTTAAAGACAGGAACGAATTAGCAGTGATATTTTTCGTCTCCATCTGGAAACTCCATTGATCTTTTTTATTCTGTCGTTACTTAATCCCGTGCAGGTATATAATTCTTTTAAATATTTTCTGGGTTTAAGTACATTTATATATCTTACATATTTATGATTTTATAATTGTAAAGGGTATACATATAATTTTTCTTAAAAGGAGGAACGAATCAACAGTGAAAGCTTAAACTCAGTTCTTGTAATTAAAACTTGTTTTTTAAAAAAAAACATTAGATTAATGTTGACATGTACGTATTAGTTTTATTAAGGAAGTGCCGCATTGGTTCCGTTTTTTACGTCCAATGCCAGAGCGGCCGATAGCGTGGCACACACAATAAGCGATTAATTCTTGCCGATGATCCGTTAATTTTTTAACTTTAAAGGTTCCGCGCAATTGAACTCGTTATGATAGATCGCGTTTAATAGCCAAACGTGTCACAGTTATGAATCATCGCTGGAATAAAAGTATATTGCATCTCCCGATAGCCAATTTAGACAACGTCTCGTAGCTTTTGTTCAACACTGATCACAGCGCAGTATCGTAAAGTCACAATTTCTACTCATGATCAGTCAAAATTCGGCGTCGTTAAATACTTTTACACATGGAATTTAATATACATTCAGATAAATCAAGCAAAAAATCATTTAGAATCAATTTTTCTTGTAAAATGAATGCTCGAAGTACGCATTTCTAATGTTCGTGTTTCTATTTATTTTTAATTGAAACTCGCTGTCATTATTCATAATCATATTCATACTTTATTCGATTTTATCTACTGTGTATTTTTTCCTTCTTTTAAATATCAAAGTTTGCTATAAATGCATAAAATCCGCAGCCTGGATAGAAAAATACGCCAGTGAGTACAAATTGGGACGTTCACTTTACTAGCTTCTTTGAACCGAATTATTTTAACGTCAACGTAGTTAACATCCGTATGTTCTTCCGTGAATTCAACTGCGAGACACGTTGAGTGAACGGTTCTCGGTTTCAGTTTGACGCAATCACCATCGCGTTGCACCGAGTCCCGAGTTTCGAGACGCGATCTGCATAATTTCATCCTACCAGTGACAACGAGCCTGTTACATTACACAGGAAGGTTGTAGTAGTGGTAGTGATAGTGATATCAGATTATCACACAAATGTCTCATTTTCTGTTGAATTATTAAACCACTCTGGTCGTCGATTGAATAACATTTTCCTTCCTCGAAGACATTCGATCTATCCAAGAGTAATTTTTAAAAAATCTAAACTAATGAAATAATTAAACAAATGCTACGTTTTTACTTTGTAAGGAAATCGGCGATTATGGAGAGGCGGTCATAATTTTCTATTAAATTACTAAAGCATTCTAGTCGCTCTTTCCAATTAAATAACAATTTCTTCTCTCGAAGACATTTAAACCATCGGAAAATAATTTTTTAAAACGTAAACTAATGAAATAATTAAATAGATGCTACGTGAAAAGTGGAGAACGCAGTTTCCTACCTTTTTATTTTGTAAGGAGATTGGAGATTGTGGAGAGGCGGTCGTAATTTAAAATATCCCTTAGGTCAGGACTCCCAGGAGCATCGTTACTCGCTCGACCTAGGGAAGTTAGCCGTTACGCCGGCACCGGTCGGCCGCGGCGCGTGTGCAACGCATTACCGAATCGGTAAATTTTCACGAATATCGAGGCCTTCCTGTCGGCTAGACCACAATTTGCCGCGAATTTCCGAGAGAGCGTGCCGGCTCGCTCGCACTCGGGGGAGACGCGAAAGCGTTTTGAATTATACGATTAGAGTTCCAGCCGCGATAAATGTTGCACGCGTAAACCACGACGCTTCTAATTGGGAGCTCGCTGAATTGCAATTTCCGAGGTGTGATCGTGCGTAATTCCGCGATTTCGCCAGCTGAAAATTTCGCTAGGATTCAATCGGCTCCGCTACTGCACAAGAAATATCGCCGTTGTAGCAGTAAATTAAGCGTTCATCGGTTAAAATGCATAAATTTTTATAGAACCCTTAATTCAATTCGCTTTGCGTCGAATTGAGAAAAATTGTTTTAATGGATTAAACGTCGACGTTATCTGTAGCAACGACGTGGAACGTGTTTAAATTGGGTTCATGGGAGAAAGAGTTCATTTCGCCTGAGTTTCGATATGTCCTCTCTTTGCGATAAACGTTGATTAACGCGTAGCCGATAAACGTGGATCGCGTGCAGGTCGGTTACATGCAAACTAATCACGGGCGGTACTTCATCGAGCCAGCAAACGAAGCCCAACCGCAGCATGATGGCCAGCACGTTCACATCGCGTACAAGCGAGAGGCACCTCACGAGATCAGCGCAGATCGAAACGATACCGCCAAGAAGTTTTGCGGAACCGACGGTTAGTAATTAACAAACCGTATACAAAATTATATGAATAACATAACGATCGTTCTTCGACAAATGAAAGACTGGTTTTTAATGATACGCTTTTTAAGGTTGCATGAACCCTTAAGATCTCTATGAAAAATGTAAGAACTATGATAAAAAGCTATGTCTAATATTTAAAGCGATAAACTTTTAGGGAAAATTTCGAAGTCTTTCTTTAAGTAGCAGGGAATTTTTAATGTATAATTTCTAATATTTTAATACATGATTTTGGCACTTTTCGATTGGATTGTACCTGACTTACAACTGTTTACATTAATTACAAGTCTTATATTTCTTACTTTTTACTGTGCATCTTAAATAATTAGACTGCGGATTTCATGCATTTATAGAGAAATTATAATTCGACATTAAATGATAATTATTATGAATGACAAGGAATTATAATTCCTGTATATAACATTTCTCATTAATCTTTCTTACTCACAATAATTATCATTGAATGTCAAGAAGCGAAATATCAAAAGTGAAATAAAAATTGTTAAAATTTCAATACTTTGTTATCGTTTTTATTTGAGGGCTCATACAACCTTAAGTTCTGACGATAGTTTAGTCGACGACGTTTAGTTTTCTCAATAAAAAATCGTAAAGGGAAGACCTAAGGAGTAAATTATTTTAATTTGAAGTTTGAATCGTAGAACTGATATTCATGGAGTTTCGTTTTACTCGGGAATAGAGAACTGGGAGGCGGCGTGGGCGGAACAGTTAGCAAAGCGAGCGAAACGGTTAATGGAAGCGAATCCAGCCGATGCAAAGGGGAGTCTCTTTGGTACCCACAGCATTCATCGGTATATAGAAATAGGATTGGTTGCGGATAGACGGTTCCTCGATTTTTACAACAACACTAATTACGAGCAGTATCTGCTGACAATTATGAACATGGTGGCGGACTTTTATCACGACAAGTCCATCGGGAATCAAATCGAGGTGGTCGTCGTTCGCATGATATATTTGGAGAAGGAGAAGGAAGAGGTAATACGAAATTGATGGTAAAATATAGAGACGTGACTATGTGAAGCTATTTAACATAATGCTGAGTATCCTAGCGTTAATTCTGATATTCGAGGTATTTTATCTAGACGGTTTTTCCGTAGATAGATTTACTCATTAGTCCCGCGGCCGAGGATACGTTACATAGTTTTATGGCGTGGGCTAAGAAGATAAATCCCAAGGATCATACTCATCCTAATCACTTCGACGTAGCAGTCCTTGTGACTAGGTACTCATGTATTATATTTACATACATACATATACATATACAGTCGATCCCATTAGTATTCGTACCCATTTCTAACTTGAGTATTTATTTATTTATTAATTTAGTTAATTATACTGGCAAATATTTTTCTTTATAATGGGCTTAAATATAATTCAATCTTATTATTATAACTAATAACTAAAATAAGAAGAAATTATCTTTAAAATATTGAACCAAGTAATTCTTAATTTTCTTTAAGTATGTTAGAAGGCTCAGTTATAATAAACTATTATGTGTAACAAAAAATTTAAAGAAATTGCTGTTCATCTTTGCTATTCATTTAAATGAGACACTTTAATAAAACTTTATTAAAACTGAAGAATTTAGCTTTGAAATTGTCTGTGTACGTATTATAGGTATGATATTTGCTCGAGAGGAACGAACTGCGATCTGATGGGTCTGGCATCTGTGGCAGCCGCCTGCGATCCAGACAGATCAGCCGCGATCAACGAAGACAGTGGCCTGTTGCTCGGAATCGTAGTTGCCCACGAAGTTGGTCACGTGTACTTGTCCATGCACGTTTCTTTGCGAATCTTAATCCCTTCGCTCTTTACCCATTCGTCTAAGTCTCCCCCACTAGAGACTCGCAATAATTATCAATGTCATTTAATAAACAAATTATGATAAAAGTTCAATTTAGGGTCCATAAAAACTCGTGGAACTGTCTACTGTTTCCGCTGACTCGTTGACAGCGAAGGGATTAATAAAGACGGGAATCGAGATGAATTTCTTCTCGGAAACTATTCGATTGTCAGTGTTCCGCGATTAGTAAATGGAAAAATATGATTTGATAAACCATTGGTTTCCAGGATGGGCTGTTCGCACGACCAGGAGGACATAAGCGGGTGTAAGCCCAAGGACACGGACGACAGTTACTTCCTCATGTCGCCGATCGTGTACATCTATTCAATCCGATGGTCGCCCTGCAGCAGGAAATACGTTACCGATTTCCTCCAGTAAATTCACTTGTCTGTTCGTTTCGTTATTTCGTGCTCGATCGATGATTGAAAGGATCCAATCGATCGATTAGGAGTGGCCTCGGCGAGTGTCTGAACGACGATCCGAGAAATCCGCCGGAGAGGTTCAAATATCCGAACATGCTGGCGGGCGCGATGTATGACGGCGATTTTCAGTGCCAAATGACGTTCCCTGGCTCGCAGCATTGCCTAATGAGTCGAGTAAATCACGATTCTCTTCTATTTCGGATAATAACCTTCTGATCTTCATCTCCAGTGTCCCTGTATTCATGGTATAACCGTGAACAGGACGATTATTAGTCTGCGGTCTTTTATGCAAATTCATATTTTTTTTAACATATATCAAAGTATATAATTCATTTGTATAGATTTCTCATTTGCATAATTTTATACTATGCGATGTATATTAATTGTTTTATCATCCCCTCCACAGTTGTACCATCAACACTAGGACACCCTATAGATAAATGATCAACTACGGTATAAATCATTATTATACTTAAATTGTTTATATTACTTATCAGATATTAATTTATATTAGTTTGTTAATAATATTACTAACGTTATTTATCAAAGTAAATCATTATATTTCAATTAGTACTTCATTTATTGTTAGTGTGAAATCAATTAGTACTTCATTTATTGTTAGTGTGAAATTAATTCGATTATTTCCTGAAATAAATGATTCATGTTCCCACTGCGAATGTACGTATCGTATTTTGCAGCTCCAAGTCTGCGACAAACTCTGGTGCCAGGTTAACGAGACGTGCCTATCGCAAGGCCAACCGATGGCTGAAGGGTCCATGTGCGGCGAGAAGAAGGTACGTAAAGCGCTCAGCCGTACTATGTCACGCGATTCATCACTAATTTAAAAGTGTGAGACGCGCAATAACGCAAAGAACGCGCGCGTGTCCAGTGGTGCATCCGGAAGAAATGCGTGGACCGAGGCACGCGGCCGGCAGCGGTACACGGCGGATGGGGCACGTGGGGACCCATGGGCAAATGCATCTCGGAAACTATTCGATTGTCAGTGTTCCGCGATTAGTAAATGGAAAAATATGATTTGATAAACCATTGGTTTCCAGGATGGGCTGTTCGCACGACCAGGAGGACATAAGCGGGTGTAAGCCCAAGGACACGGACGACAGTTACTTCCTCATGTCGCCGATCGTGTACATCTATTCAATCCGATGGTCGCCCTGCAGCAGGAAATACGTTACCGATTTCCTCCAGTAAATTCACTTGTCTGTTCGTTTCGTTATTTCGTGCTCGATCGATGATTGAAAGGATCCAATCGATCGATTAGGAGTGGCCTCGGCGAGTGTCTGAACGACGATCCGAGAAATCCGCCGGAGAGGTTCAAATATCCGAACATGCTGGCGGGCGCGATGTATGACGGCGATTTTCAGTGCCAAATGACGTTCCCTGGCTCGCAGCATTGCCTAATGAGTCGAGTAAATCACGATTCTCTTCTATTTCGGATAATAACCTTCTGATCTTCATCTCCAGTGTCCCTGTATTCATGGTATAACCGTGAACAGGACGATTATTAGTCTGCGGTCTTTTATGCAAATTCATATTTTTTTTAACATATATCAAAGTATATAATTCATTTGTATAGATTTCTCATTTGCATAATTTTATACTATGCGATGTATATTAATTGTTTTATCATCCCCTCCACAGTTGTACCATCAACACTAGGACACCCTATAGATAAATGATCAACTACGGTATAAATCATTATTATACTTAAATTGTTTATATTACTTATCAGATATTAATTTATATTAGTTTGTTAATAATATTACTAACGTTATTTATCAAAGTAAATCATTATATTTCAATTAGTACTTCATTTATTGTTAGTGTGAAATCAATTAGTACTTCATTTATTGTTAGTGTGAAATTAATTCGATTATTTCCTGAAATAAATGATTCATGTTCCCACTGCGAATGTACGTATCGTATTTTGCAGCTCCAAGTCTGCGACAAACTCTGGTGCCAGGTTAACGAGACGTGCCTATCGCAAGGCCAACCGATGGCTGAAGGGTCCATGTGCGGCGAGAAGAAGGTACGTAAAGCGCTCAGCCGTACTATGTCACGCGATTCATCACTAATTTAAAAGTGTGAGACGCGCAATAACGCAAAGAACGCGCGCGTGTCCAGTGGTGCATCCGGAAGAAATGCGTGGACCGAGGCACGCGGCCGGCAGCGGTACACGGCGGATGGGGCACGTGGGGACCCATGGGCAAATGCAGCAGAACCTGCGGCGGAGGTTTGAAGTCTTCTGAAAGGGAATGCGACAATCCACCACCCTCCAACGGTGGCAGATACTGCTTGGGAGAAAGGAAGAAGGTGACCATCTGCAACACCACGGTGAATTCCATTATTCTTTATACTATTTATTCGATACGAACTGTTCTGTGTATAAAATTTCTGAGATTCACGTTCTTTGCCTTGCGGCGGCTTCCGCAGCCACTGTTCTGATGGAGAAACGATTATATTCGCTTTATTCTATAGCCCTGTCCTGCCGACAAGCCGTCGTTCCGCGCGGTGCAGTGCAGCCATTATAACAACCTGAAGGTTTTAAGCGACAACGAACTACACACGTGGACGCCGTACCTCGACTTTTCGGTCAAGGACCCGTGCAAATTGTATTGCTTGAACGAGAAGAAGGTTCTAGTCGAGCTGAACAGCGTCGCCAACGACACGACCCCGTGTAAACCCGGCACTAACTACATGTGCATCTTCGGCGTGTGCAGGGTGAGATATCAAACGCTTTTCACTTCTAGTGTTAAGGATGATAATTTATAGGTCTGTTTGAACGACAATAGACGATAATGAACATGTAATATTAACATATGGTTGTCGAGTTATGTAGTTTTACGTGATCTGTCAACTGAGCGTGGGTCACGTAATAAACTTGCAATGGAGAGGGTGTCGTTCGCGGCACAATGTACCTGCATATGATACCTGTGGTAATATTACGACATTATTATAATAGAGACGACAAAACACCGTTCTGTAAAGATAAATAAAGAATATTGTAAATCGTGCCTGCATATGTNATATTAATAGAGTAAATTATGCGAGTTCATTATATGTGTATGATATTACAGAAAGTGGGATGCGATTGGATTCTGGACTCGAATGCCGTCGATGACAAATGCGGCGTCTGCAAGGGTGATGGTACCAAATGCAAACAAATAAAGGGTGATTATACTGAGACGAACGTCCCCTCGAGTAAGTTCTGCTTACAACATAGGAAGCCAATATGTATAAATGGAAATCGTGTGATTTATATTTCTGTCTCAATGATTCAATTTGTGTTAATGATTCATGCGTGTATGTTTATTGTCAGCGTACATGAAGGTAGTTACTATTCCTAAGGGGGCTCGAAGCATACGAGTGTGGGAAGCGAAGCCTAACACCAACGTGTTAGCAGTGAAACCCGAAAAGGGCTCCGACTATTGCATCAATGGAAATCTGTAATTATTTGATTATTTAGTATTTATGATGATTAAATAATTTATGACGTTTCTAAATATTCATTTCTTTTTACCTTTTATTAATTTTTTAATAAAATATTCGTTTTCTTCAAGTACGGTGAACCCGGTTTCTTTAGAACATCACTTATTCCGTTTAAATAAGTTATTATCTACTTCAACGTCTTTAAAAAAAATTGACTAGAGAATTTCTTAAAGAACGAAACGACGTTTCATATGCACCACTTTAATTAACATTCTTTACCTTTAAAATATTAAAGATTGCTAACCTATCGAAAGTAGAAACCTGTCTAGCTACAATTATAGTGATTAGATAGATTACCATTGATTGCAGGAGGATAAACAGAGCCGGTGATTACACGTGCGCAAAGTCTATGCTCATTTATCTCTATCCCCAGCCGGACAAGGAAGAAATCGAAATGAAGGGACCTATAGCTGAGGACATTCGCATAGAGGTACGCAGTAATCGCTTTAATCACATGTTCGTTAAAAAGGACATAAAATATGAGCGTAGTACAAATAGAAATACGTGTGCACTATATTAGGTATTGAATGTAGTATACGTTGAAACACTTTGGAAGCAATAATAATTGATTCCTCGTGACGATTTTAGTACGCGTTCTTGAATAGGGCCAGCAATCCTGGAATTCATTACGAGTATTACGTGATGTCGACCGATCCGTCACACACGCCGAAATACTTGTGGGATTACGTAGATTGGTCTGCGTGCACTGCTAAATGTGGCGGGGGAACAAAGGTAATTTCAGTGTATCTAAATTGATTTAATCACACGTATCGGGGGCCTGGTTATTATCACCGTTTGGGAAACAATGCCTAATACAACGGTATTATGATTTCGATGATGCTGACCAATAAGCTATTGCTTAATCAATTGCTTAATTTTCTGATCGCGTCGCATTTCAAGACTTAATAACCAGTGACTCGTGAGGTAGTCAAAATATGGAAATTAAATAAAATATTCCTTTAAATACATTCTGTTCCTTTTTATAAATGTGAAATGTACATTAAATAATTGTAGAAATACTTCGTCACGGGTGTCATTTTAGATTTCGGAAGCGAAGTGCATCGAGGAGAGTGGTGGAGAGGTGAGTCCTAATTACTGCGATGGCAAACCGCGGCCGTATTATTATGTACAATTATATCTAATATGACGCGACTTAATTAATTGCATGAGGTATGCATTAAATTAAGGGCATCATCAGTGATCGAATAAGAACACAAATGCGTAAATTATTAAAGTAATTTGCTATGGTCGAAGGTGGCGGGTGAGCCAATGGAGCAAGTGCAGCGCCTGTGACGGAAAGAAAGGATTCAGGCATCGGAAAGTTCAATGCATCCGACCGCCGGCGCGTTCCGGCGGAGACGACGTTCAAGCGAATCCGGACGCGTGCAAAGGTCGCGTGCCGAGGCAGAAGGAAGAATGCACAGGTGAGGGAACCTTTATCTCCGGATAAATGTCATTAGCCGCGCGAACCGATTTTATTTAGTTCAGCAAGATAATTTCCTCGCGCTATTTTAAGACGCGGACAATCAATCTCTCAAATATTTCCCTCGTCCATTAATCATCGACAGTTTAATTGGCGCGTCACTCACGCGCGTGCAGTCATTCACGCGCGCGAAACCCATTTGCCGGTTATTTATTGCTTGCGCTCCGCTAAATTACTAGAAATTATATTTTGATCGAATACAACTTTTTTTTTATAGTCTGATCAATAGGTTCCATCAATCCGGGTATTTCTGAAATATTTATTTCATACCAAACATTATTACAGTTCAAAGAGAACGTAGCCTCTATTAAATTTCAATTTATTTATTTATTGATTGATTTATTTATTTAATTATATTGGCAAATAGATTTTTAACAGATATAATACAATCTTATAATTATAATTAATAACTAAAACAAAAAATAAAAGTCTGTTCTTAGAAAGAACGGTTTAAGCCTGCGCTTAATGACATCCATTGAATTATTAATATGAGATCCGCAGATTTATTTTTATAATTTCTCTTGCAACGGAATTGGGCTGACTACACCTCGTTATGTATCTTTGATAGAGAGTTCGCCAAAAATTTTAATCGCCAATAACGTCGCCTTCCTTCAACAGGTCAGAGACCGTGCAAGAAGACCTGTCCAAAGAAGACTCGAAACGCGTTGAAGGCAGCCAAGGCGAAAAAGTCGTTGTCTGCGATAGAGCAAGCTAAGATAATCGATAAGTTCGTGGACTTGAGTCTGGCCCACTATTTAGAAAAATCGTACGGCGCGTCTCGGGACGCCGGAAACGAGGCAGACACCGTAGACTTCTTGCAGCTGCTTCGCGACTGGTCGCTCTGGGACGAGGACAAGAAGAAGCGGGCTGTTTGCGATCGGAACCATACCAGCCAGAGCAGATTCACCACGCCGAAGCCGGGAACGATCATCAAGGACTCTGTCCCAGTCGAGAACGTGGTGCTGATGGAAGTGCCTATTATAGAGGACAGCCTAAGAATGAATCTGTCGGACAGAGCGTTCCAAGAAAGCGGAGATCTGGTCGGTGTCGGTATCGATATGTCGCGTGTAAAAATATACAATGGTTCGGAAGCTGTCAGCAGGATAGAGGAGGTGCAGGGCCATCAGACGGTCCCATCGACTCCCGCTGGACAGGACGGGTCGTCGTTAGCCAAGGTCGTGAAACGGTGAAAATTAGCAAGTGCTTTCTATTTGGAAGAAATAACCAGAAACGATAATTTCTTTCCCACTTTTCACACTGCTTTCCCATACTTTCAAAAGGAGCACGACGGTTTAGATATACAACAAATGCATACACGAAATCGATGGTTGACTAATCGACGTTTATTTGATACTATAATGTTACAGACCATCCAGTTGTACTATTGTAGAAGTATTTAGAAATATGAAATATAGATAAGCCCTTAGTTTATGGCTATTTAAATATCTGTGTCTTTTTATTAATCTTAAAGATGGATTATTAAAAAGCCGTTTCACCTTGACGGTATTTTAATACTGTCGATTATTATGGAAGTATTTAGAAATATGAAATATAGATAAGTCCTTATTTTATGGCTATTTAAATATTTTCATTAATTTCACTAAAGATAGATTATTGAAAGGTCGATTCACCTTGACGATACTTTAATACTGGAGGACCGTGATTTGTTACGAAATTACTTCAAGCTCGTCCGATTGGTATTGCAAATTCTAAGCCACGATCAATCACTCAGTGTCACCGGTTTAATTAACCGAAGAGACGCAACCTTCTCGGCGGTACATTATTATGTATGTATACTTTAATTTAACGCGTCTGGCGATCCGGTGAACTTTTACGTCATCCAAGACGATTTTTCAACGCGACGCCTGCGTCCTGTTGAATCTTCTCTATGTACCTGACTGCGTCCATCCCGACCAAAGTGAATTCCGTGCTGTTGCCCGGGGGCTGGGGCTGGAAATCCTTCGGAAAGTTCACGACGTTGTTCTCCTCATCGCGTTCCAAAATAATAGTCAGCCTTAAATTGTTCACGTCTTCTTTGTCGATCACCATTTCGCTTTCCCTTATATCTCGACGGTCCCTTAACTCCTTCTTCCCCCTTGTACAAGTCCGCGATCCCTTCACTGATAAATATTTATCATTCAAATCAGGTATTTAACGTTTCAGTATATAAAATTAGTAAATCGAATGAAGACGCTTGTAGGCAACGTTGTTATATAGTTATTAAAGTTATACGCTCGATCGAGAACGTCTTGCCTTGACAAAGTGTCAAGAAGTTAAAACCGTTGCGGAGGAAGGAGGACGTCGTTAAAACTTCCAGCAAAGTATCGTTAAACAGCAGATCGTTACGAGATTATATCAGTCAAGTGTCCCGGTCTCCGGACGGAAACATTGTCGCAAATAAAATCGTTTTACTCCGGGTGTTGCGTTCGTTCGAATATCTGTCCGATGGTATCTTTTACTATCGATCGCGCGCGGAGGGGAAGGGAAAGAAAGAACACGAGTACTACTTTTGTTGCTCCGATTGGGAATCGGTGGTTCGGCGCCGGGTTGTCGTTTCTCCCGGCCTGTGCAGAATTCTTGTTCCTTCGGCTTCGGTCCTTGACAGTAGCTGTCAGCGATAATATCTACATCCTGCTCCGAGTGCCCGACGGGACGTACGCACTTGACGGTGCGTCTCCTCTCGCATCCGATCACGCAGGACGTACACCCCTGCCAGTCACTGATCATCCATCTGCGACCAACGAGATTTAGTGATGCTTCTTGGTATAGACTATTCACGTTCTTTTTATGCAGTATTGCGTCTTCATAATCACGGAGGATTAGTATTAGTACGCGCCTAAAACGAGACTAACGAGATTTAATGATACTTTTTGGTCAAAGAATTGCGTTTTCGCAAAAACTTTTCTAAGAAGTAAAATTTCAACGTTTTTTGCTGTATTTTATCGATAACCACGAAAGAATAGTGGAAAATATGGGACTACACTTTTCGTTCTTGAATAAGAAGTTTTCTAGATCGTCAACTGTCTCCTTGACGAGACAAAAGTCTGTTATACTCTGGTCTTGATTTCATTCAAAACAATCTCTTTTGGGTAGAAAATCGCTTTTAAACAAAGACAATGTAATTACGATTCATCTATGTTCTAAATAAAAATCTGTTAGCAAAACCCTCACGATAAAACATCAGTTCGTCAGAAATGCCCTGCCTCTGCCTATTTACAATTCTAATAATGTGCTTAAGTCTTCAAGATTGGTATTATGCTCCTCCGGGCGGGACATAATATATCTAGGATTCAGGTTGTAGCAAATAAATAATAATGAACACTCCCTTCGTACATGTTTGGACACAGTGCATAGAATCAGCTACCGGGTTCTATAGCGCGATCACATTAATTGAAAGTCTCGTAGAGTTGAATGGACACGGGAACTAGGATATCGTGATAAGAAATTCAATTCAACGCCCTGTCCGTAGTTTCTTAATTAAAAATTTTCCTTAACGAAGGCGACGCGCGTGATCTAACCTCGGGACGCACGCTGCCCGATAACACGATTTCACTTTTTCCTCCGGCTTCGGTATGTTCTTGCAGAAGATCTCGTCAACGATCCCGGCGAGTTTCTCCAAGCAACGAGGTTTAGAAATCTGTTCACCGGGCCCGCAATTCGCGCTGCACTCCTCCCACGAGACGAAGTCCCACGAGAATTCCGGTCTACGAGGATTCTTCTCTTTCACGCCGAACGAATACTTCACCGTCACCTTTTCTTTCGGCAAAATCTGCATACGTATGCAGTGTATAAAACCTCAATGAAACTGCTTACAAGATAAAATCATGTCAAGCTCGAATACTATCTTTTTTTTTCGAAGAAATTGTTTCATTGAAAAACAGATGAGAGAGGAAGACATCTAAAGGGAATGTCCCAATTTCTACTGTTTCCATCATTTTTTCTTTTGGCAGAATCTACGTACTCAGTGTGTACAATCTACTACTATTAAAATAATAA
>NW_017166723.1:80778-83259 GCF_001652005.2 Ceratina calcarata | reverse complement strand
TTAACTTTATTTGTAAAAATAAAAATTCGCAGTCTAATTATATTAGTTGGCCAGTAAATTTAATTACATAGCTCAGTTTGATTATTCTACAGTTCGGATTATACGGGGAATAGACAAACGCGATTAGCGTGACGTATTCCATTTCATGCACTGTCATTAGCAACGGAGAAAAATCTGTATATACGGTCGGGGCGTTGTGACTTATATCGCGTTCGAACGGCGAAAGTCAATTAGATTCGAGTAACGTCCTCGTCGAGTTTACGAGCGGGTATCGTGTAGGTGCGAACTGTTGTAATAGAAGCTGCCACGGGTATCGTGAAATAGCAATTATGAGGCGCCTACTTAGCTGTTATCTGGCACCGAACTTTCCGTACATCACTGACCAAAAGTTTCTAGCGTGTCTTATAGAAGCGCGAAATCTTTGCATATTGTCTCTTGGTAATTTGGAATTTTTAGTCGGTAGTGTACTGCGATCTGTGTGTGTACTAAGACGCCAAGGTGTTGCTCGGACCGATAAGAACTGTCCAAGCCCGGACACCTTGTTCGAGATACGTTATCGATCCTGCGGAATGGCTAATTAGCGAGCAGCGTTATGCTCGTTATGTTTACCAATATAACCAAGTGCTCCGTGACGGGTCCAGGTATGTTGAGGGCCTCTTGGCTCGGTCTTATCGTACCCAGCCACGCCCTTGTGCTCGCCACCTCGAACATTCCTAAACGATCACTGAAATAATCCGAGAAAGCTTTATACGTATACATATGTGTACACGTATTTAATTTAATACGAGTATACATAATTCTCAATTCAATTCTACACGAACATAACGCAATCCAGCAAAAAAAGTTTCTCGTTTTTTACAAATATTCATTATGTGATTCACGTAATTTCGTCGTACAGTATAATTAGTATTCTGAAGACAAATCATATAAATTGAATTTCGTTATCATTAAGTATTGACGCGATAAGGAAAAAGGATAAGGATAATAGTTTGCGAGTGTAAAAGAATAGGAATTTTTAACTGAATTTACCCATTGATGAAGGATTTTCCATCCTTGGTTCGCACTATTATTCTGGATTTCGAGGGCTCGACCTCCTCTACCCGGATGTTGGTCGCTCCAGCCGGGACATCAGTTATTTTCTTAGGCTCTGTTGAAAAATTCCCTTCACCCGTTGCGATTATCGGAAGTTTTCTAACTCGCGCGGTCCGCGTACAACGCGCGACGACGACGACGTAGCATCGGTATCGACCCGGGAATAAGAGATTTATTCGTTGAAAGCCGAGAGAACGGCGGAGATTCTTCGGGAAATACTTGACGAAGTTCTCGCACTTTTCACGGTTCTATCGCCCTTTATCCGCGCGGAATTTCAACTTCCCCAACGCTGGACGTTTTATTTATTGCGATTACGGATTCTTTCGCGACTCGTACCAAATCCAACTGAATCGCATTCTATGATTGAACAACTAACTATTCAACACCGTGTACCATACTTTATCGTTGACGTTGGCACACGTGTACGTTCAGTCCTTTACAAATTAAAATTATTCTAAGTGAAAAAAATTACTCATAATAAAAAAATAATTAAATCGATTCCTTTCATTTTAAAAAATTTGTTCCTGAAGAGATTAGAGAACTTGGAGATCATTTCTTAATCTCTCTAGAGACATTGGCACACGTTTAGATTTTAAAACATTAAACTTATTCTAAGTGAAAAACCAGATTATTTGTAATAAAAAAAATAATTAAATCGATTTTCTTCACTTAAAAAGTTCGTCCCTGAGGAGATTAAAAGAACTTGAAGAAATGGCTAAGAAATTGTTATTAGAAATACTTAAAAGATTTTATAAGGCACAAGCGTGAACACAGCGTGAGAGAACTGTCGGCTATAAAATCACCCGTGAATGAAGAGGATCGTGCAGAATGTCAAACGCGTTCAGGGAACGCGCACGAACTGAACTGAACTGAGCTGATCGAGTTTTAAAGAAGCTGGCCGTCTCAACTCGATAATAAAACGGTAACTGTAAAAGCGAGCCGTAAAGGCTAAAGGGTGATTAGGAAGGTAAGTAAAACGCGTGATGAAATTTCAAAGGAGGAACGAGAGCGAGACGATCGAGAGGAGGGTATGGTAAATTAGACTCACGCGAGGCTGCCTGGATCGTTATCTTGCCCTCTTTGAGGCTGCACGAGGTACCGTTACCCTTGCAGACGCCGCACACATCTTCGACGGCGTTCGACTCCATGTTCAGGTCGCAGGGGATCTCTCGGCAGACGCCGTCGACGCAGACATCGCGGATGCCCCTGTAGCAAGTAGTACCGTCGACGACTCTTGCTCTCAGGGAAGCTACCACGTTTGTCTCGCTTAAACAGTACAGGCCGCATGGGTCTTCCGATGCCTTTAGATCTGTTGATCCGATTTACTTGTTCTCAACAAATTTTTACTGCTCCGACATTGTATTATAAAGATACTATGGACTTTTATGC
>NW_017166723.1:62708-80486 GCF_001652005.2 Ceratina calcarata | reverse complement strand
ATAATTAAATCGATTCCTTTCATTTTAAAAAATTTGTTCCTGAAGAGATTAGAGAACTTGGAGATCATTTCTTAATCTCTCTAGAGACATTGGCACACGTTTAGATTTTAAAACATTAAACTTATTCTAAGTGAAAAACCAGATTATTTGTAATAAAAAAAATAATTAAATCGATTTTCTTCACTTAAAAAGTTCGTCCCTGAGGAGATTAAAAGAACTTGAAGAAATGGCTAAGAAATTGTTATTAGAAATACTTAAAAGATTTTATAAGGCACAAGCGTGAACACAGCGTGAGAGAACTGTCGGCTATAAAATCACCCGTGAATGAAGAGGATCGTGCAGAATGTCAAACGCGTTCAGGGAACGCGCACGAACTGAACTGAACTGAGCTGATCGAGTTTTAAAGAAGCTGGCCGTCTCAACTCGATAATAAAACGGTAACTGTAAAAGCGAGCCGTAAAGGCTAAAGGGTGATTAGGAAGGTAAGTAAAACGCGTGATGAAATTTCAAAGGAGGAACGAGAGCGAGACGATCGAGAGGAGGGTATGGTAAATTAGACTCACGCGAGGCTGCCTGGATCGTTATCTTGCCCTCTTTGAGGCTGCACGAGGTACCGTTACCCTTGCAGACGCCGCACACATCTTCGACGGCGTTCGACTCCATGTTCAGGTCGCAGGGGATCTCTCGGCAGACGCCGTCGACGCAGACATCGCGGATGCCCCTGTAGCAAGTAGTACCGTCGACGACTCTTGCTCTCAGGGAAGCTACCACGTTTGTCTCGCTTAAACAGTACAGGCCGCATGGGTCTTCCGATGCCTTTAGATCTGTTGATCCGATTTACTTGTTCTCAACAAATTTTTACTGCTCCGACATTGTATTATAAAGATACTATGGACTTTTATGCGGAATATAACATTTGTCATACACGTTAAAATATGATGAAAATTCTTTTTTCATTTATAATATATTGCAATATACATTCAGCTTTTGATATTCTGGATATTCTTATATCCTTCCGGGAGCTAGCGACAGAAATTTCGGGAATATTTTTGCAAGCTATAGTAATATGATTGTCTTCCAACGCACCCGCAGGACAGGGGATTACAGAAGGGTTACAATTACAGTAAACCATTGACGAAAAAAATTTATAGACGCAAGGGTGAAATTGATTATAGTGCTCTTTTTTATAGTAATAAATACAAAAATAATAGTCTTCCACCTACAAGATATAACAAATCGTCTTCGAAGCCTATGAAGTTGTGCTTAAGTATTGAGTTTCTGATATTTCAATCAAATTTACTAATTCAAAGATGATTTGAAATTGTTTTGTTGCAATTTCGGATATGCAATGAGTAAGAGGCAAAATTATGGTAAAACTATAGCGATTTCGCCGTTTGATGGGTAGTTACCTTCGGGCAGCTTGTAAGCGATCCATCGGTGAACTTTCCCGTCTTCCGGGAAAATCCAGTTGTTGAACTCGCTGCACTGAACGTCACGGAAAGACGGTGCATCCACGTCGCATGGCTGGTTAAAAATTCTTTGATATTCATTACTGATACGAATATGTATAATATGTACATATCCAGTCACCTTGGTGGCGCATATTCTGTGACGTTTCCTCGCGCCACGACAGTAAGCCCCGCCATTGGACGGCGGTGGAGCGGAGCACTGCCTGAGTGAAAAAGCCACGCCGGAACCGCAACTTCGTGAGCATCGACTCCAAGGTGACCAGCTGCTCCAACTACCGTCCACGACTCCTGGTCGCTCGCCGGCCAGCAGACACTTCATCCCGTAACACCACTGTAAAGTTGATTATCGATCAATCAGGCTCGGCATATTAATCACATCATGTGCCATTTCAGCATACCACTTCACTGATATCATCTCCATGTACAAAATTCAATTCGAAAATTACCATCCTTTGGAATATTGTATAATATTCAAACTAGTTATTAATAAAATTTAACTATTTATTATCAATTTACATAATTTTTATTTTATGCATTAACTAGGAAATTGAGTCTTCTGATATTAAACACAGAATTAAGTTACTTGACCTAATATTAAGAATGTTATTCCGTTTTGAAGTCAGTCTAAATTAATGGTTACTTTTGACTGAATATAATTTATAGAACTGTTTATTATTAATTTATATTATATAATTTTCACGTTACACATTATATAGGAAACTAAGTCTTCTGACATTAAACAAGAAATTAAGTTCATTCGCCTAACATTAAAATAGTTATTCCACTTTGTAGTCTGTCTAAATTAATGATTACTCTTAACTGTACATGGAATAGTTCATCAGAGCGAACATAACATACAAGTTGACCGAACTACATCTGCATCGCATCAGTAGGATCTGTCATCCTGCATGATCTCGGATACATTGCAAAGATATAAATTTGCATCTTTATTGATTCTAGCAATCGAAGTGACTCCTCGTACAAGCCATAAGATTATGCATCAACAAAATATCCCGAATACGTTAATCTACTTGTTACTTGAAAGCTGTTGCACATTAATTTACATTAATAACGTTACAAAAGTTGCGTTCAGCTTCGCACGGTGCAAAGCGAACAACAGAAGAGACGTCAAATGGAATTATAAAATGACTAGATATACCGTCGAGATTAAAACGCGAGATACGCGAAGAGAGACAGTGGTAGCGAACGCGCAATATTTTCGTCCGATACAATGCCCGGTTTAACTCATTGTTAACTCGGGGCGAGAGCTGAGTTATTACTT
Source organism: Ceratina calcarata (assembly GCF_001652005.2). NCBI lineage: Eukaryota > Metazoa > Arthropoda > Insecta > Hymenoptera > Apidae > Ceratina > Ceratina calcarata. The sequence continues at coordinate 77,735 of NW_017166723.1, read as the reverse complement.
GTTGCTAGATCGATGCGAGCTGAATAACTGCCGGCGTGTTCGTCGTGCCCGATTACATTTGTAAAGCGCGCGTGGTAAAAGTCGGGCGAAAAAACACGTACGTTTCTTCGCACGCGCCGCCGCGGCACAATGTCTTAATCGCGCGCCGCATTGAAATTCAAACGAACCGTGAGCGAAACAAAGAGAGAGATTTCTATCCGCGAGACCGCCCCCGGATCCTATTAGACCAGTTCCCCTCTCGAAAAAAAGTCCCGCGGTGAAACGGCCCCGTTGACGTACTAAATACAGAGATTATCGCGTATCTAAACAATACCGGCGCCGCGGCGACGTAGGAGCGCAGGTATGCTCGTGCAATCCTCCAGCGGCGTCCGGCCACGGTGCGCCGCGAATAAAAGCTTCGACCCCCCCTCGCGGATCATTAACCCCTTTACGCTGGTTGGCTGTTACTCAAAAAACCATCAACCTATTCAGATATGTAAATGCGAACGCGTGCGCCGCAAAGAACTCGATGATTAAGTACGATACGTCTTGTGTGTAATTAGCGGATTATTTATAGAAACGAGAAATTCGAATTTAAATTCGCCGGAGTATTTGAAAGAATGAGAGACTCTCACGATGAAACTTCTCTTTTCTGGTAAATTTCGGTTAAAATAGATAAATATGATGCTGTTAATTTATAACCAGGGGTGGCGAGCTTCTTTTTCTCTATAGCTTTTAACTCCTACTTTCTAATTGACAACAGCCATTTGCCCGAACGAAGAATTGTATGCATGGTAGGTAATGCATTCCGGAATTTTTTTCTGAATTTTTCATTAACTGCAACTCGCAAAATGAAATTGTTAATTTCATATCAAATTAAAGTGGAAACGTTAAAATTGATATTTGTCTTCTGCGAATTTTCTCCTATTTCAATTTGCAATATAAAAAGTTCAAAAAAATCCCACATTACTTATACATATAGTAGTACATCTAAAAATTTTAATTAAGAGAAAATATCCCAAGAATATCCAAAATCGTGCTCTAACGAATTTTAGCAAATATTATGAATTTCTGAATTCTCTCGTAAGACTGCGTTTATATTGTAAAAATAAGAATGAAGAAAAAACGAGAAAGAAAGAGCCAGATGTACGGTAGTAGAATTGTCTTCTGGCACTAAGAAAAGTAATGAGGGTCATCCAACATAGAACGAGAGTCGGGCAAATGGCCCACGGGCCACAATCTCGCCATTCCTGATCTATCTGAAGATAAAAGTTTTAATTCACATTTTTGTAAGTTTCAGACCTATAAAAATGTCTCCTTTGCATTCATAAAAGTTCATCAATCAAGCATAATTAATAATACATTTAGAAAATAGTAACCCATTTTAGGAAACTCATTAATTGGTGATTTAATTAACCAAGCGAAATGAGACGATCGTGATGTTTAATTTTTACCCTGTTTTCGTCGCAACGCGTGCCCTCGGCCGGTGGTTTCTCCGCAGACACGCAACCCTTTCCGGGAATAGTGCACCTGAGGGTCTTGCAGCTCTGAAAACGAAACGGGATCGTGTTTGGCCGTGATTGCGACGGAGGTGTTAAAGTGGAGTAGAGGGTGGTGTTTCGTGTCGATCGCGATATCGCGTAACGATAGTCCGGCTCCAGGTTCCAGAGCTTCGGGTGTCGCTTATCTAAACGACGCGCAGCGACGCGCGATGGAACGCGTATGCACGTATATATGTATGCATGTACGATTCTATGTACATACACCGTACATACATTTTCGCAAAAGGATAAGGCAGTCTGGTAAGCGCACGACGAAAGCTTGGTCTGACTAGCTGCAGATGGTGCCTCTTTACAGTTTACTCTACTATCGATACCTGGCTTATCGCATCGATACATTCATCGTGAACGTTTCGAATCGTAAAGCCCTCTGAATGTTTCTCTGACTTTAGTCAGATCGGAAAATCCGATACAACCCAATTTATGTAGAAACGATCAGGAGGAATTCGATAATCTGACTAAATGAAATTTCCAAGCAAGGCTAAATAGCTTAATCAAGCTGCAGCGTATAATTAAGAAATCACTTACACAGTACTTTGAATAAAAATATCATTTCCTATAATTATAATATCGTACAGATAAATCTTGAGATAGAGTTAAAGAATATAATACATTAAGAAAGAATAATGATGACTAAATTAAATCTCCAAGCATGGCTACATTAGCTGTATGGTTTAATCAAGTTGCAACGTATAATTAAAAAATCATTTACATAGTACTTTGAATAAAAATTTCATGCTATTAATATTATAGAGACAAATTGAGAAACTGGATCTGGAGGAAGCATTCGTTGATTAGAGACTTTATGAAATCTCTAAGCAAGACTGTATATTTTAATCTTACAAAGCATAATTAAAAAGTCACTTACATAGTACTTTGAAGAAAAATAAGATATCCCGCAATCAATGTCACACAGACGAACTGAGAAACTGGAGCCCAAGAACGATTTATAGAATTAAAGAATATAGTAAATGGATAGAAAAACGTTGTTTGCCTGGAAGGGAAACGACGCGACATGTTGAACTGCAAACATCAAATACCGGGGCTCGCCGGTGGCTAACACGTTTATTACCCGCGGAAACAATGTCGCGTTCGGTAAATAAACTCATCCCATTGTAAATTTTCGACAAATTCGTTAACATGTACATAGTCGCATTTAATCATAGAATTACAATCGTCATCAACGATTTCGAATGACGAAATATTGAAGTTCTCGGATCGGTCAACGATCTCTCGGCGAACGCAATCGCGTACTTGTCGAATCAATCGACCTCGTAAAGCAAACATGACGGTCAAAGCTGACGGAAATATTGATTTTTCCTCAAACAGAGAGAGAGAGAGAGAGAGAGAGAGGGAGAGAGAACGTGTTAAAAACGATTGCTCGACTCGTGTTTACGTGCGTGGAGTAAACTATGAAATCAATAAATGGTTCCCAATCTACAGGATACTGTTCATGTTTGTTAATATAACCGAACATGGATGGACTCCTTATGAGAAGATATAAGATAATAATTTTTTATTTGAAACGTACAGAAAATGAACTTTCCAATGTTGAGCACGTATACATATTTGCTTGTGCCACTAAAACGAATTGTTCTTATTGTGATTTTTTCACTTGTTCTGTTGTACATTCTGCATATTAGGTTTACAATGCAGGGTTTCCAGAAAGTGTTAGACCTTCCATTATTATTTCTGGATTAGATTACATTTTTTCAGAAGATTCTCAAATACAAAAGTTATTTTATAAAATAAGAATTTACTGGTAGGGTTGATTCTGACCTTACGATCAAGCTTAGAGATCTTGGAAAGATCAACTCTGATATTTTTAATGGAAATTCTTATTTTCGTTTCAAGAAACAGAAAGAGCGAAATATTTCATTTATGTACCCACTCGATGTATCGAAATCATTCCTAGGGGTTATTTGTTCAATGAATTATCGTATAACCAAGGCGTGTGATTCAGCTAGCTAAAAGGACTCCAGGGACTGACAGCTAAGTGATGATTTCTGATGAGCTGTGAAGAAGTGCTCCTAAACGGGAAATAAGAATAAAGCGAAACTATAAATTATACTGCAATTTGACGTCAGGATTCGATCATTATGCAAAATGGAATAAATATATATATGTGTAGTATAAATATTTGTATATGTAATATGTGTAGTTGAGCTTTTTAATACGAAATTAGTTCCATGCATAGAATGTGTGGCCTGTCGTTAATAGAAGCGTTGGGAACGTTTTACCCGACAGGAGCATGTTTTAATTTTCGTCGGGAAAAATAGTTTCCACAAGGACAGGTACTTCCCTCGTACGCTACGAAATATGTATGACGGGAATAAGTATAAAGGATGTGGGGCCCGGCGCATGATATTACCAGAGAAATAAGGCTGAGAAAGTGGTTAAGGTAACGTAATATTGCTTTGAAAAGAAGAACTCGCGTCTAAAATGCGTATCATAAAAATAATAAATAAACTCGATTCCGTATGTGATATAATTTTGGTATGCTCTTACGATTCCTACGTCGCAGTGGCGAGCATCGGGAGTGTACAATATGTGGCATTGATCATCCGCGTTGTACATCACACCTGGAAGAATATCCGTAGATGGTAGTTCAAGATTTTGAGGTGAATCCTCCAAGCAAAATCCTAGACCTTTTCTGCAAAGACAATCTTATCTGAGGCTTGATTCGAGATCATTTATATATCACTTTCTATTATTTAGTAAATAAAGTATAGCGCATTTGCACCAAGTAAAATAGATAATTCCATGTTAATTAGAAGAGTTAGATAATTTCATGATAATTAGAGAGAAGTTAGATAATTTCACGTTCAATTATTTAGTGGGTAAAATATAGTTCATTTGCATTTATATCAAATAGAATGGACGAAGTTAGATAATTTCATGAAAATTTTACAAACCAGATGGACGGGAATATACGCGTTGTTAGTTCTGGGACTTTTGGAAGGAGTCCAACGTTTTATCATAGAATTTCAAAGCATTTTCCGGTCAAGAAAGTTTGCCCGGTCGCGGCGCATTAAAATGAATGAAAGGAAAAGCAATCCCGAGACTATCTGATATAGCTTTTCTTATTTACTCGATATACGATCTCAGCGAATCTCTCGAACACTCGGACCATCTTCTCGTGACGTACAAGCTGCCGGGGTACATCACAGTCGTTTCGACGAAGTCCTTTCCAGTACGAATTATGCCTGGGCAACCATTTTCCTTCTTCACGTCGTGCGACATGCCCAGTCTTTAGAAGAAGATATAACATTTTTATTCTGCTCAGATGAAATTGAAGTGCAAAATTGTTTAAAATATACTCGTTATTTCTTTACGGACGATAAAAATTCTAACAAATTAACATATCCGGATTAAAGCGTACATTCCATTGAAACAAATCGCGTATTATGCTAATAAAATGTTGCAGTGTAAATTTATTTTATTTCGTTTGGAAGTAGGGAATCTGGGACGCGTCGTTCCCTGATGACCACGGGGAACAGAAAGTACTACGGGAAGAAGAATGGAACTCGTACGTGTGACCGATGTGGTGGGCCATGTGGTATCCCGTGAGCAGACCAACGTCGTTTACAATGACGGCTCCTTTCAAAGGGTTGCAGGTCCCAGCGATCGTCGAGGTGCCAGTGAAACCGCAGACGCTCTCTGAATCACAGATGTTACTCCTGGCCAAACGGATGACTGTTCAGTCCTGGCCGAGGTTAAGTGGGATTCGCGTAACATTAATTCGAATGCAAGCTACTTTGTAACTAGAATTGCACAGTCGTGGTGATTCGGGTGGGAATCGTCCCCGGGATTGATCATCCTCTGCCACTCTTGGAAGTACTTCAGGGTGGCGTTCGGATCTTTCGTTCTCGCTAGGCTCATCTGTTTCGACGTTCGATCATATGCAGATGTGTGCAAAGTGAAATTTGTAATCGATATACCTCGTCCTCCTGCGCTCGCATTTTTATAATCCTAACGACGCTCAGTTCCATGGGTATTCCTAGACTGTCGTCGTGCAGCAATCCCGCAACCTAATTAAACGTTAACTGTTGAAATTATAAGAAAAATTTATGCAAGAAGGAGATTTATTATGATTACTTCTTTTTTATCAATTAAACATTTAGACATTAAGGAAGGAACCGTATAATCTCTGATTTTGTTATACAGCTACTCGCGTTAAAAGTGTTTTAATTGGAAGACGATAAAATAATTATTAAATTTTTATTATGTTCTCCTCATTTTAACTTTTACTATATCTAATTTCCAAATATTTCACAAGTTATATTTATGTCTGTATGTTGCTTATTATCTTTTTTAAACTCTTACTATTATTGATGAATAATGTACTTAATATAATTATTTATTATTATTCAAAATTCTAGAATCCTGAATTTACTTTTTCTTCAATTCTTTTTTCAATCAAACGTAACTCCATTTCATTAAATCTATGAAAACGCACGTTAATTCCAACATGATATAACTCTAAAACGAGCTTCTCAATTTCATTCAAATTTCGCATGCGTGTGGGATGTGGTAATAACTATTTATTAACAAAATTGCAAACTTGTGTCATTACCCTAGATTACAGCCTGAACAGTAAAAGCGGATTACACGTCAACGTGTGCAGCAAATTGCAAATACTTTCGGAGACTAATTAGAAGGATGGTCGCAGGTGGAGTGTGACAAAAAAAAATGGAGAGAAAGGAGAAGGTGGGTACCATGTTGAGCAGCGTCAGCGCGTAATTCTCCAGGTCGAAATCTTGGCGATAATCGAGGACCGTCTTGTCGAGTACCAGCAGCAGTTCCATCGTGTAAGATTTGGCCTGGTTCTTCTTACTCTTGTTAGACGACGTCGTCGACGACGGTTGGCTTTTCTGCGAACTGAAAGCGCGCTTGGCAATGGTTTTGGCCATATCGGCGGTGACGTTACACAGAATCTCGGCGTTCCTTCCGAATTCGTCCGGTCTCTTTTTGTAGACGACATGCGGGTGCTCCGTTTCTTTGGTAAAGTCGTGACCCGGCACAGGCTCGATCGTGTACCACGATCGTTTCGTTCTAATATATCCGGCCTGGAGATCAGAACACCGAGATTCCTTCCAGTCAGATTTATCTTACGCCACGACCTGCGGCCACGATATTTGTCCGAGTCGTTTGAAAGCCTTGTCCCTATTCCTAGTCTTATTTTCATGCCTAGTCTCGTCCAACACAGTCGCCAGATTCAGCATGAAATTCACTCACATATGTATATGTATTTCCGAATTGGGTTATTTTGAATTATTCATAAATTATTTAATAATTTAAATCAAGTATGGCAACTCCAAGGATGAATCGTATATCCTTAGGTTTCAAACGACTAATTATGACACGAGGAATAATAATTGAGTACTAACGAGGCCGTAACAAGTGGACAAAGCACTGTTCCCCGATTGGCCATGAACGCGACCTTGGTAGTGGCACTGGCTGTCTCGCACCGGTTGCAATTTCATGCTCTTCAAAAAATCACTGTTATCACCGGTCTTCGCAGCCCTCGGTGTCCTGTGCTCTTCAATCACGGCACCTGAACCGAATCGAATTATACGCATACATATTTTACTGAAACTGATCAATATGTTAATTCATAGCCATCTGCTATCGTCTGTTCAAAATATTCATCCCTCAGGGCAATTATAAACGAGACTCCGGCGTGCTCTAATATTGCCTGATTTAAAATTCAAATTTAGTATTATTTTATTAGGTTTAATGAATCGAGTTCAATAACGAAATGGGTCCGAGGAATTTAAATTTTGATGGTAGGTACGTATTCCATTTTCTAGATATTTAATATTGCTTTCTTTATTGCGTTTCAAATACGACGATGAGTATACTATAGGGTCTTCCAAAAAGAGTGCTAGATCGCTCAATTGTTACACTTGCCATGTTTGTTATTCAATTGTCGGAGTCACATGATATTTGTGCCAGAGATATGGAGGCAGAGTGAGAGCGTACATACATTTTGATCAACACAAATGGGTTCGGCTTAAAACGGGCTTATAGGCAATCTCCCTCCTGATCTCTGGTAGTGCTTGGCAAGTCAATGCTCAGTTGCTCAACGTCTTGAAATTATTAAAATTTATTATTAAATTCAACAATAGGTTTATATCGAGAAATACGTCTATCAGTTGGCCATATAGACCTAATGGTCACCAAAATCTTACAACTTGAAGTCATCAGACTTTTCCTTGTAAAACTGATATTAAAGCAAACAATTTGTGCTATCGGTGAGATACGACCTGACTTATGTGCCAGAGTCATCGAAAATTGAGTTTGTCATATTCAATCCATCAAACAGAACGATGGTGGTCATTTATATGATATTGTATGACACCATCGAATGCATTTTAAAATAAAATAGTAAATACTACATGACCTTCTCTATTTTTCTCTTTATTTAAATCCAAAGTTCTGTCGCTCTTATTGAAAACTCCTACCTATGGTTTGGTACTTTCTACTCGCCTGGTGCAACGAGACGCGAATTCGGTCGGAGCTCGAGATGATGTTCCTCTTGGTCGATTTGCACACGGTAGTGAAGAGCGTCGTCGTCGTCGTCGCTGGGAATCGTATCCGCGGACGACCGACGACGGGCGTAGAAGGAACGCTTGAAGTGATGAGGTATTTGATGTGACATGAACTTTCCATCGGAACCGACTTTCCTGGGCACCACGATCTCGTATCCGGCGCGCGTGTTACGCCCTTGAAAAATGAATCGCTGTTATCGGGTTGTCATTCTCTTTTCATTCCACCCTCCTCTGTCTCCTCTCTCGTTCTCGATCGCACCGCGAGTCGAGAGTCGCGTCCCTTGGTGAACATCTTCCGTTCGGCTCGAATTCAATCAATTATTCTATGGAGAATACCAATTTTCGAGCGGAGCTGCACGGCGGAGCCAGAGGCGGAATGAATCAACGGAGCCTCAACGTTTCCCCGCGGGAAACGTATAAGGAACTAAGGACGTGTCTATTCCTACCAATCCGTTCCCGGATTTGTTGACTTCGCGGAATTCAGTATTTTTTCTCATACGTTATCACATGAGGAAGGTGAATTGATTTCGTATAACATATTCAGAAAAATTTGCATTCAATATTTAAATATGGATTTAAAATGGGTGGACATCGTAACTACATAAAAATGCGTTTACATAAGTAATTCACCTTTTTCACTTCTTAAGTAATAAGATAAAAATTCAGGGAATGATACCCATCACGATTACACTGTCAATTTTTATGTAAAATGAGATATTCATCAGTCCAAAAAATGAATTTTGGGTGAACATTTATTTCATCAGTTAAATATTGCAATACGCACTCGTCTTTTAATATTGTATATACATATATAAGGAAAATCCTTTATGTCATTTGCAGCCACAATTTTTCTATAAGTACATAAAATCGAGATCTGACCTGATGTCTTATATGGTAATTTCTACGTTGTAAGATGGGAATGTGAGTACATTAGCTGGAAGACCGGCTCGTGGAAAAGTAGACTTTCTTTCGTGAAATGTTGGCGACCACACGGGACGATCGTTCAGCGATAATGCGATAGTTTACTCCGTCGATTCTCTCCGCTCTCCTTGAAACTGCTTGAGAAGTTCTTGAACGAAGCCGCTCGAAACTACTCCAACTCTTCGAAGTTAGTGCACCGAGGGAACTGCTTCTTGGCTCGGATCCGAATACATTTTTCGACGCGCGAACATGCTCGATAACGTATCGAGTGTCTCAAAGCATATGCTTCGACTCACCTCCTCGATTGGAGGTGTTTAAGTACGTTACTAAGGGCTCATCATCAGCGATATGCAATGTTTAAATGAGGAAAGAAATGTTTATCCAAAATGCATTCTTTTGGCTAATGCAATGAACATTTTATTTTACATAAAAATTGAGAGTCTAGTTGTGATGAGTATTTTGTTCTGAATTTTTATTTTATTAGTAAATGATTGGGAGATACTATGATTTTCACGTGTCATGGTTTTCTATTTTCCAAATCAGATTCAATCTGACTAAGTAAATGTATTTATATAAGGGCGAAAAGTTGACTTTTTTTAGATTCCTATTTTTGGTCGATTTGGAGAATAACATTGACGCTTTATCACACAAATACGGATTCTAGCTTCTTAAATAAAATCATTCTTCTAAACTCGGCATTTAATTTTCTTTCAATTAGAGTTCCCTATACAATCAAACTTTGATTACTCAATTAAGTGTAGCATACACGGCGCTATTTGAATAACCGAATAATTGTGTTATACCTGAATTTCGCATGCAAGCCTGGTTCGCGTATACGCGGCGTGTTCCATCAATCCCTTTAAATTCTCGTGTGTGAAACGTTTCGCGTTGATGAATAGTAATTAAAAAATGTCAGTGTATATGTAACCAAAAAATACCGTGGATCGGGCTTTTCGGAATCGATGGGAGTGTACGTTACCTGCATCGCGGAACGCCTCGCAGTGAAACGCAACGAGCAACTGGAGACAGATCAACGGGAGAATCGGAGAACACTTGGTCATCCTGTCTTTGCTCAGGGACGATTTCTCCGCGACGCGACTAAAAGTGATAACTCGAGGAATGAAACGAGAAGATAACTTCATGCGAAAACCAGTCAGGTTTAGTTAGCTAGCAATTTATTGAAAAGAGAGTGCGATGCAATTTCAAAGCACAGATGAGGAGGGAGATAGCTCATGAGCCATTATTTTATCCATATTTTTGACTATCAAAGTAGTTATGTTGTACAGCTTGGGACAATGATTCCTGGGCAAGAGATATTTTATTGCGTATAGGGAATGGGTATCTCATACTTGCCCAGTCTTTTACTTTATATGAAAAGATTAATAGTTACATGCAGAAAATTCTTGTCTATTTATAGTTGCTAGTAAAAGTCTCATTGATTTTGTACGAAATCGAGTGAACGTAGACTGTGAAACCAGATTTATACCTGCGCCATGAAAAGTAAAGAAACAGGGGTTCAGAGTAAAATTGAGGAGAGAAACGAGGGAGTGTGTTCTTCTCGATATTTAATTTAATTTTCCGGTCACGACTTTAGCGGGTGTACAACACGAATATACAGGGAAGGAAAAAGTTGACCCATTGAGCAGTTACAGTAAAAGGCACTTGGTCGCCCTCCTAGGTGACTTACAATGGCCGTTTGATGCAATCTCCTTCTCGTAAAGTTCAGATTAAAGCGGTAAAAAGTTTTATACTGTCTTTCTTCCTTCTCCTGTCTTCCTCTGTGGGTCTCTCTCCCTCTTCACTATAGCCAGAAGCTTCAGTCGCTCGAAGCAGTTCTTCTTCAACAACTGACTCCGGTTTCTTCCTTTCCTTCCTTCTTCTCCGCTATTCGCGGTCGTTTCTTTTATTGTACATTTCTTTCTTTCTTTCTTCCCCTCAGTCCTCACTGTTTCTAAATTACTGCCAGCCTTAAAAACCAAATTTTCTTCCGAATAATTTCGTCCGACTTGCACTGCGTCCTCATTCGGTAAAAAATATTTTATTCAATCGTATTTGCAACAGTCGCTGTTATTCGAACGACTGTATGCGAACGAACAATCGACTGATCAAACTGTTTTTCTCTTTGAAAATATACACACGTAATAGACATCGAGACAAAGTTGGTTATTGATGACGACAGAACGAAGTCGAACTGTCGTCACAGTTGTTTTTAAAAGAAAGGTGTTTTGATTCTGGGCACAAGTCAAATCATTTGCAAAATAAAACGAACATATCGCTATTGCTCACCCTTTCGCCGACAACGAGGGGAAAAGGACCTATACCGTAAAAGGCAAAAAGTTGATTGCGGCAAACTCCGGCCGGCATCGCTCCTTTTGACAGTGAACAAAGGAGCGGAAACAAAAATTCGTGCACAGCTTGGAGGGCTTCCCGTTTACGTCTCTATTGGATGCGTTTTAATTTGAAGCAGTCTCTTCGCATCTAAAAGTGTTTTCAGCCCGTCCCACGAATCGAAACGCAATGATGCGCTATCAGTCGTTCTGTTCTATAGTGCGGGTGCAACGAAATAAAATTTTTGAACGAGATAAAGCAAAGAATGTGTACGAAATTTAGTTCACATACCATCCATTTCTTTCTACGAATTGGCTTCGCCCGTTTATTCACAATATTGTGCGAAACGTGAACTCCATTTTTAACAATGATTTTCCTGTTTATTGATGTCTTCATTTAATGTTGTATGAACCCTTACATAAAAATAATGACCGTGTCAAAACCGTGTATTAAAATATTAGAACTCATACTTTAAAAATTGCTTGTGACTTAAAGAAACAAGTCAAACAATTTTATAAAACTTACATTTCTGTAAATATTATTTTTCCTACAAATGCATAATTTCAAATATTGGTCATAGCTTTTTATTAAATTTTTACTAGAGATTCCAATATATCGACGTGTGTTGTACGTACGACCTTAAATTTGATACCATGCACGAATTCAGTAATAATATTTTCTTGGATTCTCGGAGAATCGACCCGCAGGCGATCGGAAACATTTCGCATCGCGTTTGATATTTAAATAATATTCGAAACAAAATTTCAACACGTTGATAGGTTTCGTGGATTCGAATCGATTTTACGGTGCAGATGTACACGCGTGTACTCGTTACAAGCTGAGCAGCTGACGTCGAAATTTACATTTCTACCGTACGCCGAATGTTTATCTGTCTAATAAATTTGTCTCTCGGGAGATCGTCGGCCAGGCTACGATTTTCCGACTCGAACGCCGAATGGTCGCGTCTCGAATCGGCGCGTGACAGCTGCGCTTGTAATTGGAAACATGAGTCGCATTTATGGATCCCTCTGTATGCGTATTGTGTCTCGGGATTCCCGATCGGCTCGGCTCGGTGCGGCGTGGCGGCCACCGTCGATCGGTTAATTGCACGGAAAAAGGCAGCGTCGTGCAACGAATACCGAAACACCTGCATGCATACTTCCCGTTCGGATAAAATTTTTAAGGAGCGTTCCGATTCGTTATTCAACGTGCAAACCGCTCCCCACTGTTTTCATATTAATCTTCGGTCTGGTATTTGTTATTTTTTTTGTTCCTCCTTCGGGCTGAATTTTTTTGAACGAAACGCCGTAAAATGAACAAAAAATATACGAAACGATTGTGTAATGCAGGCATGTCAAACACGTGGCCTGCCAAGATTGATAACCAATACGTTTATTTAACTTCTGACAATAGTGGATTTATGTTCGGTAGCACACATTCGTGCGAACAAGTATTTTCCACTTTAAAAAATAGTTTCAAACATATGAATAAACTAACTGTAAATTAATTGTACAATAATAGCAAGAGTTTGGTGGGCTTGTTTTATCTACAGAATCGATCTAGAACAAAAACAAGAAACTCTTGCAATCTGTATGTTCTCTATAGTTAGTAACTCGACGCGATGCATCTCTACTCCTCGTTGTCACTTCTTCCTTCTAAATAGTTCACGAAAATACCTAAAATATCTTTTAATTACATACTTACATATACATCAATAAAAGACGTCAGACTCTGAAAAAACGTCAGACTCGTTGCTAAATTCGGTCGTGACTCGACCCGATTTTATACTGTTGCACCTTTTCGCGGGGGGATAATGGTAAAAAATATACCAGTTTAATATTTTTAATGTGCAAATGTATTACATCTACATACCAATATAGATACTGTTTTTCTTCATACTTCTGATTTTCATGATAAATCGCCACGAACCTGACATTAGTTTTCCAATCTGAAACGAATTTTTCTTCCGCGATATTGAAAATACATCCCGGCGTTTTCCATCGCTAGTCTCGAGGAAAACAACGATCTCGAACGATAGTTTGAATTGCTAAAAGCAATTCGGAGCCGCGGGTTCCCTTATTATTATTCCGAATATAATAAGTCGCCGGTTGATGCGGCCGGTGATTCCCGGACTGGCAGCCGGCGCGACGTGGCGTGCGCTTCTCCCTTCCGTTCGGATTTTTCTCGATTTACATACGAACCGAGGCGTTTCCTCAAGCGCCAACCGCCCGTTCCGTGCACTGGGTTCCGTTCGGAAAAATGAATCGACCGCGCGGATTCGTTTTTACGGATGCCTTCCGTCTTTAAGAAGTATGTGTCGTAAGGTGAATACTCGGCTGGGAGCACCAGGGGGTTCGAAGAAAATCGGAGAAGAAGCTACTTTGATAAAAATGCGAGTCAGCAGATTTCTGCGCTACTCGTGTGTATTGACTGATTCTCGAATGATTGATACGAAAACGGTACTCTCTCTAAAAATAGCTGGATTAAATATAAACTTCTTTTATAAAACTAAAGGCTGTATAGTTTAGTAAGAAATAAATATTCGACAGGAAATACTATTAAAAATAGAATTACTTAATGAAGAATTATGAAATTTTGTGATGATCATTATATTATTAATGAAACATCTGATAATTGTTAAAACATGAATATTTTATCATTGTTTTTATTTAAGGACTCGTAGAAACCTCGACTTCTTCCTGTTTTTCTAATTCAAAGCAAGACCTATAAATAGCGATTGCAAAAAGCATAATTACCTTCACCTTTCATTTGAGTATAATATCCAGGGAAATGTTTTTGCTCTTTGACTGCGATATTGGCAAATAGTTAATCTATCGTTTAATTAATGCACATAGCGTGCCGGCTACTTTAATTAACCGGCATTATATACCCGGGGTTTCAATTTTCAAGTAGACCATTCACGTTCGTTTCCTCAAAAGATATTTCTCGATGTTTAGTTTCCATTCGTTTAGATTTCAGATACGATCTGATTCTCTCTGTGTTTTCCAACGAGGTCAATTAATGAAAATTGACATTCGCTGCGGACACGATTAAATGATTCGTAATAATTTGTGACCGAGTGTCGAACTCGTTACAAATATCGGAGAGGAGGAAGCGCAGATGATCGGAACGCGTTCTATATTATACGTATGTCCTGCATGGCCGTCGCGTAATTTCGGAACTTTATTACCAATAGTAACTCAATTGTCTCGCGTACCGTCATTATCGTTCGCGTGCGACCGGGACCGATTGATCGCGCGCGTCATCGCGTCGCGTTGCTCGTCCGGTCCGTGCGATTGACGCTCTTTAAAATCCCGACAGCTTTGTCGACTATTTTTACGGTTGTTGCTAAAATCGATGAAACGACGATTAACGGAGAGCATGTCGTTTGGTAACCGGTGTCCCCTTTAACGGGGGAAAGGGGGAGGGTTTGGTTAATGGTGATCTCGCCGGAGGTGTCGGTCACGTTAATTAAATTCGTTTTAGGAAATTGCATTGGAAAGGCACAACCGGCAATATTCTGCTCCGCTCCCGAGCTCCTCGTAATAGGGTTTGCATCATTTTACACGCGGTGATCCTGCATAATCGGTTTAATTTTGCAGTACTACTTAACACGGGATGAAGGAAATCATAAAATAGGATCATGCGCGTCAGCTTATTAAACAAACAGGGTCGTTTAACTACTT
>NW_017166723.1:56363-61979 GCF_001652005.2 Ceratina calcarata | reverse complement strand
TGAAATATTTCTGCTATTTCGTAACAAATCTGATTAGCAAAATAAATGTATTTATTTCTTTATTTAACAGGATGTTCAGACTGAGCATTTTTCACCAAAGCAGCTTAGCAAAATAAATACTAACTGTAGCCTGGGTTAGGTAGGTATTACCAATCGATAGCAGTATATTGCAGCAGTTTTATTCTTTTGAAAAAGAATTTGCTTCACGATTCATTGCTACCTCATAGCAGAATGAATCGCGTACCTCCCGATGGAACGGTGGATTATCGTTTTCCGAATTCCCTAAAATTCTTGTTCACCTGCTGCTTACACACGATCTACGAACACAGTTACTTGATCGGGCGGAAACGAAATACATTAACAGGTAGAACGATTGCGAAACGCGCAGCCGATATTGTTCCCTTTTCACGACTGCACCTACACTAAAGTGGCTGGTGGAAAAATGTACTAATTCTTGTTAAAATTTTTTGTTATATTTACTTGTAAAAGAAACACTTGTTTCGTGAAGATCTTTTATTTAAGCGAATTCGTGTGTTGAAAAGGTGTTTTGACTGAAACGATACGCAATTGAAATTGAATCGTAATTGAACGGTACAGTATCAATTAATTTCGGAAAAAATCTCGTTAGTGGGCAAAAGAGTTGCAAATTGTGACCAATCACGTTCGTTGCCTGTTGTTACTCGACGTGAACCGATAAATACTAGATACAGATGGCTCACCCGATTTCGGATTCTCTCCCCACGTACACATAAGAAAGGAGACACATTCACGAAGGTAGACCGAACTAGTGACGCTTCAGGGAGTGACCTAAATGGTGATTTTTCATCAGCTGTGAAAAAATGCGCCTAAACCAGAAATAAGGATAATGCTGTTTGATGTCAGGATTTAATTATTATACAAAAATCACGAAATAAATATTTATAAAAAATAATGTAACAATAATTCTTTTTATCGACAGTTTTACTACTAAAAGAACATTCGAAATGTTGATTTTTATTTCACTGACGCATTGATAGTGAACACAGATCATGTTTAACTATTAATTTTGACATTTCGCGTTTCGAATGCAACTTCCGTTGTAGGTACATTTTTATGTAAATGTCGAGTCATTCCCTAGAGAGTCACCAAATCGAAGTAGCAGCGACATATGAAAAGCATTAAAGACAGGGAGAGAACGTGTCATATTTTCTATGTATGACCCGAAATCCAACGAGCATTTCGTACATACATACGTACATATATACTTTGTCTGAAACGTATCGTTCGTAACGTTCCGTGCCTGAACGGATAATACAAATCGACTTTTAACCGGGTTCACGCAATCCTCGTGAACTGTAGGATTTATAATAACGGAGCGATGAACGTAGTCCGCACGATAAAAAGGTCCAATTTTAGTTTCATCAGGTCCCCATTGCCCGGGGTTGTACATGCCGATTGCGGCGCACGGCCGTGCCGCGTGCTTGGCTGCATTTAATGCCCCTCTTTATCGTCGCGATGGCGGTCGATTAATTTCACTTCCCGGCAAATTAATAGTTTTTCCGCGCTAATTGAGTTTACAAATGGAATCCGATTCGTTCTCGCCGCGACAACGCTACTACGTCGCTGAAAAAAAATTCATTTCCGTGCTCGCAGATTATTTAAACCGTGAACTGCCGAAGCTGATTCCCCGCTGATTGAAACCTAATTAGTACACAGCTACCATGTTTAAAATTATATTTTCAATTATAGTAGAACCTCGAACTAATTGCAGTCGGTATGGTCGGAAAATCGAATTTTTTCAGGACAATCGAAGGACACATAATTATACACAGTATTCCATAAAAAGGACTAAATTGCAATTTTTTGTTTTAATGTTAGTAATTCAACCGAGAAATAACAATTATATAACCGATATAATATTGGTTGCGAAAAAACCGATATAAGTTTGGACAGATATATCTAATAACAGTTAAACATTTCTTCAGTTTTCGATAATTGTTTCAATAACTAGAACCGATATGATATGTGTTTCCAAGCCTTGTCAAAAATTGGTACGAATTCAACGAGAGGAAACAGAACATCGAAGATCGTCTGAAGTATGAAAAAATGAAAATATCGTATTAAATTCTGAGCAAATTCAGCGAGGGTACATGCGGGTGCATTAGTTTGCGCTCGCCCCTTCGTTAGGGCGTCGATGAGGCGCGTCGCAACGCGACGTGCTCGACGATTTCATTCACTCGGGGTACTTGAAAGGAGGAACTCGATCCGATCCCTCCGTAATGCACCCTCGACCCCTCGACATCGTTTCATGCATGACGCGCGCTTACTTTTCTCCACTGGCGTAGGATCTGTCCGTTGCGTGGCTGGCAGCCGTTGTTCCGAGTTTCCGCATCGTGATCCGTGCGGGTGATCGATGTCGAAGGCGGTTTCGTAGCACCGGCTATACCTGGTAATTACCCTGTCCGGTAAACGTTGTGTAAACACCACCCACGCCACTGTCCTCCAACCTTCCCCACGTTACAAGATTTCTATCGCACGATTCGCAAACACATCGCACTGTTAAACCTGTATTTCCTTTGTTTCATGCACTTCTTCATCATATGCTATCATCACTGTGTATAACTCAGTTCATAAAGGAGAGGAACAACAATTGTTGCCTATTTTATACAAGGTGTTTCATACTTTGGCAAGATACTTTGGCAAGATTGTAGGAGCATGATCTATAAGTGAAAAGAAGAACCAAATGTCACATGAAATTTGTTTATAAGCGCTTTATTGTATTTCAATATAAAATAAATAAATAAATAACTACATATATATATAAATAAATAATATAAATATAACGCAAGTATTGAATATACCCTTAATATTTATTTATTATTAACAGCTTTATTTTAGATGATCGTGTCAGTAATAAAATTTCAGTAGGTGTACATATTAATTCCAAAATTAGTAGAAACTAAGTTATATAAATTACTATATGCCCCGAATAAATGGTTGTACTTGTAAGACATTTTTTAATGTACGAGGACCGTTGTTTTAATCGTAATTTAAAAATGATCACCTTTAGCATTGATACAAACTTGACATCGAAGAAATATGGAATGTGTTCAGAAATTGTAAATAATAATATACGTTAGAAGTAGGAAAGGAATGGTTTAATTATCTGAGAAGGGTTAGTTAGCGTTCTTTTACCGCTCACGTGTGTCATCCCTTTGTTTGGCCGTCTGTCGGACCCCTTTGCCGAGGCTAGGAACTTCACCCTCTTCTTTTATACATACGTACGTACGTATACATATGCATGCACGTGGGTGTGTGGACTCAGGGTTCTGTGTATCTGGTCACGTAGACCTTGGCCGTAGACGACGTCAGTAGACACCCTTTTGCACGACACGAGACGCTTCACTAATTTCTCAACATCACGTACGCTCGAGTGCTTGTCTCGATGATTATGTGTCAAAGCTCTCTCTCTCCTCTTGTGGAAATACCTTGGATTAATAGAACCTAAGCTGGATTCCCATGATACAACCATATTTGTTCTGGTCTTATTGATGAAAACGGATCGAGGGTGTTTGAGGGAGTTACGGTACTCCCTGCTGGAAGTACGTAACCCAAATTCAATATAGACATTTAGAAACGTATACCTCTAATTTTTCTCTAAATACAGGGTGTCCTAAAATTTAATTTTAATTACATATAATTAATTTATTGTATTAAGATATTAAATTATGCATTTATTAGGATTTCCTTAGTTAGGAGATCCTCCTTGGTCCCATCCTTCTCAAAGATTAAATAAATAGTATGAAGAATGAGCACATTTTAGAATATTAATATTCATTGAAATGTCTTGACAGAGAATTGATTTTGCGACAGGTTCAGTTATTGCTTGAAATTTTAAGTGCCCAGCAGCTAGGAATATTATCACAAGGTAGCTGTGTTATTCGACGCCGGGAATATTGGTAGTATATTAGCCGAAGTTGATCTAACTTCCAATTTGTCCCGGGAAAGCAGGCCATACAATTGTTGCTCCCGGATCGAATGAGGGTACGTTAATAATTGCCGGGGCAGATCGATCGCGCGAGTAAACAAATCATCAACCAGCCGCGAACAGCTCGCTTCTAACAAGCCCGTTTCCAGGCGGTCTCGCTTATAAACACATCCCGTCTCTATTAATCACGTATTTCAACGGTCGATCGGACGCGTTAATTGAATGAATCGATATGTACATTTACGTGGATTAATCCGAACGTGATTCGCTAATATGGAATAACGAAGGCATTTCGCGAATCGCTCGTGCGGTACAAGGAATAAGCGCGCGGATTGCATCACTCATTTGTATACGCGGCGGCTCGCGTCGCCGGTTCCGCAGTTCCCTCTCTTCCTGTTCGACGCCACAGGTTCCGGTTTTCTATCGGCCCGTCCCTCGGCCGGTGTTCCTTGCATGCGCGAAAGTTCCTTGATCCCGAGAAGCTACGAGAAAAAGCATTAGGATGCTTCGAAATTTATTGCCAGAAGGCTTAACGGATAAGCCCGAGGAACAGGATTCGAAGCGCGTTATCCCAGGGAAATGAGTTTAGTTCGGAGCTTCCTTGGCAACGTAGCGCATCCAACGACTTTAAGGGATTTCTTACTTTTATGGGAAGACGCGTTGTAAACGATGGGTGTATGTGTGCTCCGAGTACCCAGGCAGTCGAAACTAATTCTGCTTCCATCTATTAATATTTCAAAGCTATTTATTATAAAAACTTAATCCGACAATTCATTACATTTTCACTGTAAATGATGCAAAGAATTTTGTTTCCATTATTAATATTTTATTTTATATTATAATATATCATTATTAATATTATATTTCCAGTATTAATATTTTAATAACTTTCGTTATAAATATTTAATCGTGAATTATAGTAACTGATCCAGTCACTTGAAGAAAGGAGTAAATTCATTTCATACAATTCATTATATTTTCATTCTGAAGGATGCATAAAATTCAGTAACACAACACTTTATTACTGATGACTTTATAACACTTTACCGTTGTATTCTTACTTCTGTGCAATTTATTTACAGAAAGATTAGGAAGAGATCGAAACGAGATATACGTATTCTAATTGTTATTCCGATTGTGGGCGTGGGATTGGGCTCCCGTAGAATAAAGCGGATTGATAGCATTATTCGAAAGTAGTTCGGTTATCTAGAAGCGGCGGAACGCACGTAACCCCGTGCACGAGTAAGCAAGGAGCAGGTCGAGATTTAAGAATTAATGGGTCGACCGCGAGAGTTTCGAGGCACGCGAGGATGCGTGCGGGAAAGCATTTCACACCTACCTGCGTAAATACAAGAAAATCGTAAGGTAAATTCGATTTAATTTGCGGCCCGGTTGCAAACGTAAATACGAGATTGTACTTACATGCATTGCATATCATATATCACTATCGGTTCTTATTACATATTATCACGCATACATTTAGACTTTTATGTATTTGCAAGAAGCTAAAACACGATTATTAACTACATTACCTACATTAACTACATGTAACAACTAATTATTAACTACATTGACACTAATAAAAAAAGTGTTATGATTATTCAGCTTAACTGAGTTTATGAAACCACTAATAAAATAAAATTATTCAG